>NW_026453345.1:0-114031 GCF_025200985.1 Drosophila gunungcola
GAAGCTAAAAATTAATTAAAATTAAAAACCAAAATAGCTGAAACAAAATAAAATCACTTAAAAACATACATATATGTATTTATCTACGAATGCACGAAACCCTTGTTGATTTATTATGATGTTTCGAGAGAAAACACACTAATATATTATTCACAAAAAAAAATTGCAATTAAAAACAAAATATATGGCCTTTATAAAAATATATTTTGTTTGATTTTACTTAGAAGGTGCCTGCGCACACGATATTAAAGTAAAGCACAAAACAAGACGAAAAAAACATTCAAAATATGGTCACGCTCATGAATTCGAATTATTCTTATTTCACAGCAGGAACAAAAAACCAACACTTCATTAAGCTAAGTTAAGATTCTATGATACAGATATAGGTTTTACAATATTTAGTATATTGCTATTTTTTGTTCTACAGTCGTAAAAAAAAGTTTTGAGTCTTCGGTTTTGTAGTATTTATTTAGTATTGAATTAAACTTTCGGTTTTTTATAGCCTTGCAAAGGGTGTAATATAAAATATAATAAACGTGTGTGAAACTTTTAAATTTACGAAAACAAACATAGGAACGTAAATATATATTTCAAAACTACAGAATTTCAAAATATGAGACAATTTTTTATAAACTATTAGTTTCGTAATAGTTGAGTGCTCCAGAGTAAAAACTAATATGATCCATCAGCGTAGGGTTTTTGCGGTACAGCTAAGTATACGAAAATCCGGCGTTTAATAACCGCATCATAAAAAAAGTCCCCTGCTAAACCATTATCCATGTCCTAGAAATATGACGTCAAAGTTGAAAAATTTGATTTTGTCACAGTTTTTTCTGTCTTAAATTGCCTCCTTAAAATATATATCTTCAATGATATAAATTTAAATTTCTGTGAATTTTATAAAAATGTAATTTTTATGTCAATCCTAACCAATAATATGCTTTTGTCAATTCAAAACGAAAATTGTCTCAATTTCCAGATAGCCTCCACTCTTACACCATTCCGTACTCATATAGTATTTTTGTTCCCCTTCTTAGCGAAAAAAATATTTTTTAACACCTTAAAACTATCAAATCAATCTCTTTCTTCCGTCCCGGATCTGGTACCAAGCTGTGTACTAAGAAACTGTGCTAGTCCAATGCAGCTCAATAATGAAGCGCCGATCAGCATATACAAGTTTACTCGAGCTCATCACAGTAATTAGAAACGGCTTGAGATTTTTACAGACTTCAAAGCTGGTCATGTCACTTGGCGTTCCCCAAGGCTGTCACCTAGGTCAACTTTGGCTTGGAATTTTCATTCAGTTAATTATTCTGCCACCGTACTCATGATGTGAGTCGGAGCACATCTTAAAAATACATTCCTTGTTTGACGGAGGAAGGTGTTCTGTTGTATGCAGACGACCTAAAAATGCTTGCTTTTACTGCAGACGGACTTAAAAAACCCTAATACAGTAACCAGAGTATTCTGTTCCTAAACCATTCTAATTACAACTTTTTCATTTTATCAAAGAAGTCATTTTCTTGGTAATTATTCACTATGGTCATTTTAGGAAATATGCATGGGATAACTCACAACCCATTTTAGCCTCAATGTATCCGAGTTGCATTGAGTTGAGTGAGATCGTGTCCAATCTGACAGGATAAGCAGTGAGTTAGTGAGTGAATCGAGTTTTGGTACACTTGAAAACATTCGAGTTATTCGAAAAAGTTCGAAAGTTCTCGAAAGAGAATTATGGACGGAATAGTGTAGTAGTGTAGTGTATGCATAGATAAATGCTTACAAATATATTGATGGGATTGATAACAACGATTTAACAACATAATTAGCGCAACTTGACCACTGAAAAACGCATTTACCGTTGATTTATTATATGTTCTCAACTTTTCGACCATCTCGGACAATTGTTGTCTAATAGCCACCAGCCCTGACAAAATAAGCCAGATTATGTTTTTGCAGAAAACATAACAATGCATATTAATAAATCTTTTGTATTTCTCAATTTTTCTGACAACCAATTGAATGTAATCGAGTAAATCCTTCAATTACATTGAAAAAACTGCCCCAATAATGACACGTCTTCATTAGCTGAGTTATAGTTTCAAACTGTTTTTACTTATAAAGTTTCTTAGAAAATAACATTTTATTTCATAATCAAACTTATTTAATTTTATTTTCCATCTTTGTAATTTCATATTTGGTTCTTTAATATTGTTTAACCAAACTAATGGTTTGTGATCGCTCAGTATTTCGAATTGTCTGCCGAAAAGGTATGATCTAAAATATTTTGTTGCCCAGACGGTTGCAAAGAGTTCTTTTTCTATTGTTGCATAATTGATTTCATCTCGTTTAATGCTCTACTCGCAAAACAAATAGGTATATGGTCTGGTGATAAAACTGCTCCAATTGCTATATTGCTAGAATCGGTAGTTAGTGAAAAAGGATTGTTAAAATCGGGATAAACTAATATAGGGTCGGAGGTAATTTTAATTTTCTTGAAAGCCTATATATAGTTAACCTCTTTAATGTCAATTCTGGCTCCTTTATTTATTTTAATAGTCAGAGGTTTTACAATGTTTGCAAAATTAAGTAAAAATTTCCTATAAAATCCGCACAGTTCTAACAATGATTTAATTTCTTTTTTGATTTTGGAATGGGGAAATTTGTTATGGCACTAAACCAAATGGGTTCTTATTATTTCCTGTTCAATCATTTCATTTACTTAATTTTTGACCTCGTTATCAAAAGTTTGAGGGCACTTGTAGGGTTTTCTATATACTGGATCCTCATGTTTGCTTTGTTTGTTTGTTTCACTTTCTTTGTACTGAATATTAAAATCAAACAAAACCCTTTTTAAACTTTCCTTTTCTTCATCGTTTAAATGTTAATCTAAACTGATTACATTCTTTTAGTTCATTGTTGATAGCATAATTAACGGATTGGTCCTCTGATTGAGGTGGATCTCAATCTCTTCATTGATATACCTCATTTTATACTTTCTGCCTCCCAATGTTACTGTTTCTTTATCGTAATCTATTATAGCTTTACTTGCTGCTAGATATTCTATACCTAACAAAAAGTCTTAATTATCTGAAAAATTGTGCAAATAAAATTTCTGTTTAATTTATTATTAATAACCATTTTAGTATCGGGGCATTGTCTTCTGAGTCCGAGGAAGTTTGATAAAAATTTACGTATATCGTATTTATTCGGCTCTGGTGTTTGGGGCGTTATTTGAAGTTGATGGTTTAAAATTCAATGGATTTTGGTCCCTAACTTGAGCTTATGAATTTCTTTCTTCTTGATAAATAGACTGATTATTTGTGTTAGATTGATTTTGATTTGAATGACGCTGAGGAGTTGTTGAATTGCTTGAGTTCGAATAATTGTTGTAATGAATTTAGTTTCGTTACTAAAAATTGGATTTTATTCTTTTGTCATAACTACTTTTATGAAAATTCACCGAATTCCTATGATAACTATTTTGGGAAAAAGTTTCATACGGATTAACATCATAGTATCCCAGTTCAATAGAAGAAATCTTTAATTTTTCTATAGTTGTATATCTTTTTAAGACAAAGATGTATACAATCTATCAGGGAGTTTTCTATCAATAGAATTCTTAATAGTTTTTTTCAGAAAATTTGAATAGTTAACTTTATCTGTCGGGTTTGTTTCTAAAGCTAATCTGTCATAAATTGTAAGTGATTTATCTTCTAGTTCAGTGATGAACCTATGATGCTTCCAGGTTTTTTAATGGCCTGTGGTCCTTAAATGCCATGGTAAGTACATCTTTCATCATCTTCCATCCTGAATCGGGTATAGTTGTTGAAGATACTCTATTCTTGTTACAAAGCGGATTAGATCTCCTGGGGATCCATTGCAGTACGGCAATTCTTTAATTGGCACTACACTGTTTACCTCATTCATTGTTCATTTTTTGTTTTTTGACTATACGATTTTACGTAAGTGCGAACAAGACAACCTATGACGATTCCAATGAGGAAAATTGTCAGAACCGATACCCGATAGTAAAAAATATGCACCGGGTTTTGGTATAAAAATACCACCGCGGCCGAAACATCGATGAACAAAATTGTATGCAAAAAGTACAATTTTGCTCATTTGTTGGAGTTAACGACAAAACGAAATGAAAAAGTGAGGCTAAATATATACGATATATATGTTACCATTAAAAGGTAACAACTGAGAACCTTCAAAAGATACCCTTATTAGCGGGGTATACACAGTATAATAAACAAAACCATAAAGTATGAACTTAACGTTAAAAAGGCAGTGTGACCGTGATTTTATAACCAAAAAAATCTCAAGCAGTATCCATATAGTTGTGTCTGTCTCTAAGTCTTTTTTTGTGTCTTCAATGAGTTCGTCAGTGAATTAGGCGAACAATGCAATATCATTCCCGTATTAGTATTGAATTAATATTTATATTTTAATACTGCCTTTGTTTTACTTTCAAGACTCACTTATTAAATAAACTAAAATACAAAGTATAAAACATATATTATTAAGTATTAAGTTAATGCTTATACTTTAATACTGCCTTTACTTTTTTTTCAAGACGCCCTTTTTAATTTTAAACTTTCGGATTTTTATAGCCTCGCAGAGGGTGAAACATAAAATGTAATAAACAAGTGTGAAACTTGTTAATTTACGAAAACAAACATAGGAACAGAAATTTCTAGTTCAAAATATAAAAGACAATTTTTTGTAAGTTTTGTAAATGGAAGTTTAAAGTTCTTCCTTATGGAAGTCATAGGAAATGTGTGGTTACAGCTTAAAAATGCTACAATAAAAGTATATAGGGAAATCGGAAAACCTTGGAAATTTATGCCTATACCTCTAAAAAAAACAGGTACGCTGTCAAAAATTTAGCGAACACTATTAGTTTTGTAACATTTTGGTGCTCCAGAGTAAAAATCTAAATCTAGGGTTCACCGGTACAGCTTCGAATACGAAAATCCGGTTTTTAATAACCGCATCATAAAAAGAAGTCCGCTGAACTATTAGTTTTTACGTCATGTAGATTTAGTTTTATTTTCAAAATGTTTTTGTTTCCGACCGAATTGGATTTTTGCATGTCTTATGACCACCTCGTAGGTTTTACGTCACGTAGATTCTTTTGCGGATCTTTTATTAAGTGCACTTTATTTAGTTCACTGATCAGGATAACTAGTTGTTTACTATATCGTTTGTTGATTAGTACCGTATGTTTGCGCACTCAGCGCTTGTATTTAAATCACTAGTTGTAGGGCGAGAGCGGGAGCCAATAAAGCTTTCGTCTGTTCGCTCTTGCGAATTCGCCCCGTCTCTCGCCACCGTAGCATAAGTTAGGTTCTAAGAGAAAGTATTGAAATATAATTGTTAGTGATCCATCGAACATCATCGTAGCCACTCCTTTTCGTCGCGCTTTCGACATAGTTTCACAATTTTTCGCAAATTAAAATCGTCTCGAACTACTGCGTTCACAAAGTTTTCGCGTTGTTAATACAAAATAGTATTAAATTTTTCATGGTGACCCCGACGTGATCAGCAGTAGAGTTCGCGAGTTTTAATTTTTTTTGTCGGTGAAAACTATAAACAATACCAACAACAACCAATTTATTCGTGTCGGTTCGGCCAACAAATTAAATTCAATAATTTCTTCGCTGGAAATTTTCTGCCGTTCTTGAAGTTGCGCCTGACGTTTCGGCAATTTTAATTGCTCAATTTGCTGCTGCCGCCAATGGAAGACAAAAAGGAAGTTGCAATTATCAAGTCGGCCATCCAGGTATAGAGTGCCAAAAGTTGAAAGTTAATCTGTGGCGTTTTGTCAATTGTGTTTTGGCCCATCTTTCAACTTTTTGCATTCGTGTAAAAATCGGTAGATAGTGAGCATTCTAACCAAGAAATAAAAATTTGCATGTACTAACAACCAAAATTCTACAATAAACATAATCTATTTCGAATTATACATATGTGAATCGCTTTGGCCAAAGAACAAGCAATAAAATACTCGTCGTCGACCCAATTAGTGCGAACTTAATTCCCCCAACTTTCGTCGTAGTGAGCACCAATTTAGGGTATAAATAAAAATAGCTGGAAAAAAAAAAAGTGCAAATTGTAAAAATTGAAGCTCTCAGAAAATTAGCGGCAATAACTTTCGCTGCAGTTTGTACGAACATTTCCCGCGCTTTTCAGAATTTTCCCGCGCTTTTTCCAATTTTCCGCGCTTTTCATAATTTTGCGCGCATTTTGGCATCAGGCTTATATATTCGTTGCCCTTAGTTATCGGTCAGTGTATCATTCTCCGTTAGCATCTGCATAGGAAGAACCGCTAGCCGCGTACACATACACACGCACACCGACACCGCTGCCGCTATTTCGAGTTATCTTTTGTCGTTTTCGTTCTCGATCGCTGCAGCAGTGCAATTTTCGGTCTGCCTAAACGTTTGTTCGTTTTGTCGGTACGCTTGAGCTTGAGCGGTAACTCCCCTACAGTGCGTGCGTGCGGCATATACTGTCGCAGGGTTTATATAAAAAAAAAATATAAAAACCCTATTTAGATTTTTCGCTGTAATTCTCTCGGCACTTAGCTCCCTTACACCGTGTGCGCTCGTTGATTTTATTTTATTATTTAACAAAAAAAAAAAATAATTTAATAAAAATAAATATTTAACACCTCTTCGATACCAACTAAATAAATACAAATAAACGCAATGGCAACTAAGGATATCGAAGAGCTTAAACATCAACGAGATGTTTGCATGAAAAGTATTAACCGAACTTATCGCCACTTAAAAGAAGCTAAATTATCTATAAATCCGGTCGAGCTTGAGTGTCGATTAGAGATTCTAAATACGCACATTGAAAATGCTTCACTTTTGCAAAACCAAATAGAAGTGAAAGATACAAAAGATGTATACCGCGAAGAGTTGGAAGAGAGGGCCGTAATGACAAAGTCATTGCTGATTTCAATTTTAAATAAGTCCAAACAAAATAATATCGAGAAATCCGCTCCGCCAGCAAATCGCCCGCCTCAATGCCGTCTGCCGAGCGTTGCACTCCCAACTTTTAGCGGAAAACACTCCGAATTTAAAAATTTTATAAGCCTTTTCGAAACTTTCGTTGACAAAGATGACACTTTACACGATATTGAAAAATTCAATCATTTAATTTCGTGTTTAGCTGGAGACGCTTTAGGAACAGTTAGGGCCTTCCAAGTCACTGCGGAAAATTATCCCAAAGCCCTTGCTAGCCTGAAGCGGGTGTACGATAATGATTGTCTTATTTTTTTTGACAACATATCGACACTTTTTAATTTGCAAAAAATTTCCCAGCCTTCAGCTACAGCCTTGAGAACCCTCATCGACACGGTCACAGCCTTGTATGACTCCTTGCTGTCTATTGGGGATGATAGACGCATTACTAATGCCATTTTAATACATCTGGTAATGAGCAAGGTCGATGCAGGAACTAAAAGAAAATGGGAAGAACAGTTAGATTATACTTCGCTTCCACTTTGGAGCGAATGTGAGGCGGCCCTCAACAGGCGATACCAACACATGGTAGC
This sequence comes from Drosophila gunungcola, assembly GCF_025200985.1. NCBI lineage: Eukaryota > Metazoa > Arthropoda > Insecta > Diptera > Drosophilidae > Drosophila > Drosophila gunungcola. Next base: position 7,574 of record NW_026453345.1, read on the forward strand.
AGAAGAGGCTTCCAAGCCCAAAACTGTTCAGCAGGCCCAATCTAACCCTAAGAAGAATGGAAATAGGAGTTTTTCGTTTGTCGCTGCCAGGAACGACTCTGTTCAATGCATGTATTGCAACTCAGCTGAACATCAGATTGGAAACTGCGCTTCCTTCGCAGCCCTGACAGTTCAGCAAAGATTCGATTTCGCTAAAAGAGCACCCTTATGCATTAACTGTTTAAGAAAGGGTCACACGGTCAAAAAATGCAAATCGAACAGATGTAGAGTGTGCAATTCCTCACATCACACTTTGCTACATATATATGCCCCAAACACAAATCTCGCGTTGCCACCTCCTTCTCAGCCCACGCTCATGCAGGAGTCTCCATCCACTTCGCATGTTTTGCATGCGAATGCATCGGATCGAGTCATTCTTGCAACTGCTGTTGTGAGCGTCCAAACAAAAAGCGGCGAGTTTGTATTAGCTCGAGCGTTGCTCGACTCTGGTTCACAATTAAACTTTGTAACCGACGAGCTCGCTCAGAGGCTCAAAATTACAAGAGAGGACGTGTGCATGAGCTTGCGAGGCATTGGTGGAACTAATGCCCAAGCCACAAAAAAAATACACACGATTGTGAAGTCGCGAATAGGGAACAGCCAATTGTCGTCCGATTTTTGGATTATGAAAAATATTTCTGGTTATCATCCGGATCAAGCGGTGAACACCAGCGGGTGGAGGGTGCCTGAAAATATTCAGTTGGCAGATCCATTCTTCTTCAAGCCCCAAAAAATAGATATGCTTATCGGCGCTGAAACATTCTTTGAACTTTTATCTATTGGCCAGATAAATAAATAATAATAAATAATAAATAAATAATAAAACGCTGAAAAAATGGTACATCTCAGCTGCCAGGAGGAAGCGTTGGAGTCAATTGACACAACCCTGCAGAAATTTTGGTCTGTGGAGGACTTGCCGCCAAAGGCTAAAGTCCATACTCCTGAGCAACAACTCTGTCAACAACACTTTGAGAAAAATACTCAAAGATTGTCGTCCGGTAGATTTTCGGTTCGTTTGCCGTTTAAATCTGACCCAAATACTCTTGGTTCGTCATACGAAGTTACGAAACGTAGATTTTTGTCGCTAGAAAGGAAATTGTCAAAGGACCCTTCGCTGAAGAAGATGTATATTGAATTCATGGAGGAATATGTTTCACTGGGCCACATGTCTTCCACCAATGACAAAATTCCGAATACTCCGCACTATTTCATTCCGCACCAATGCGTTTTACGGCCACAAAGTACTTCAACTAAGTTGAGAGTAGTTTTCGATGCATCGAGCCGTACTTCTACGCAGGTAGCGTTGAATGACAGTCTTGATGGTAGGCCCAACTATTCAAGAGGAGCTGTACTCGACTCTGCTTCGGTTAAGATTGCATAAGTTTGCCCTTGCGGCCGACGTCAAAAAGATGTATCGCCAAGTGATGGTGGACGAAGCTGATCGTAACTTCCAGCTCATAGTATGGAGACGAGATCCTTCTGAGTCCCTGAAAATCTTTAAGTTGAACACCGTTACATATGGAACTTCGCCAGCACCCTTTTTGGCGATTCGGTGTTTAATGCGGCTAGGAGAGATGGCGCAAGCAACTCATCCAAAAGCCGCAAAGGTTATTCAGAATGATTTTTATGTTGACGATTTGTTGACTGGCGCCGGATGCGTTGAGGACCTGCAAAGCCTTCGAGACGAAGTTTCTCAGGTCTTGCAAGAGGCAGGCTTTGAATTGGCAAAGTGGTTTTCAAACTGCCCAGAGTTATCCGCATCTGATAGCGCTGTAATGCCACTTATGGCAGACTCAGACGTAACCAAGACCCTTGGCGTGGTTTGGTTACCGGTTAAAGATTACTTTCAATTTCGGTTGGATGACTCTTTCCTGGATCTTCGCGCGACAAAACGAAATATTTTGTCGGTGACTGCTCGACTTTTCGACCCACTTGGCCTCTTGTGTCCTTTGGTCACAAAGGCAAAGATGTTGTTGCAGGAACTGTGGCTTCGAAAATTAGATTGGGACGAGTCGCTACCGATGCAGTTGCTCACGTCGTGGGAGACGTTTAAAGCGACGCTTCTGCAGCTGCCTAAAATTAAGGTATCGCGATTCGTCAACACAGATCCACAAGTCCCGATTCAAATACATGGTTTCGCTGACGCTTCCATGCGAGCGTATGGAGCGTGCATCTACATTCGGACTCAAACTGCTGAAGGTTTGAAAGTGTCTTTATTGACCGCCAAATCGAAAGTAGCTCCCCTCAAGACGAAAACTTTGCCTCGCCTTGAGCTGTGTGCAGCTCACCTTTTAGCAGATCTCTATAATCGTGTCAGGCCATTGCTAAATTCTCCCATTGAGAATGTTTTCCTGTGGACAGACTCCGAGATCACTTTACACTGGATTAAAACCCATCCCTCGTCGTTGTCGGTTTTTGTTTCGAACCGGGTTGCAGATAATTCAGGAGTGGTCGGAGAAAGCAATTTGGAGACACGTTCCCACGAAAGTCAACCCAGCAGATATAGTGTCCCGAGGATGTGACGTAGAGGAGCTTACAACGTCCATTTGGTTCGGTGGGCCTTCGTTCTTGCTAGACTCAGAAAATAATTGGCCTGTAAATAAACATTTCGAACTGCCGGCTGATGTAATGTCGATGGAGCTACGCAAATCGGCAATAGCTCTCGTAGTCAGCCCAGAGCCAAATTATGTGCTTCAGAAAATAGAGTCCTTTTCGTCGCACCTGAAGCTTCTGAGAGTTTTCGTGTGGGTTTTTCGTTTTATTCAAAGGTGCAGAAAGGTGTCGAAGCCCTTTGAAAAAAGTATTTCGCCAAGAGAACTGGATTTCGCTTTTGATAAAATTGTCGAAGTTGTCCAATTTCACGAGTTCAGGGACGACATAAGTAAAATTCGGAAGAATAAACCGGTAGCAACGAATATTCAAAAGTTAAACCCTTTTCTTCAGGAAAATAAATCGGATTGGTGCTCCTCGACATTGCTACGAGTTGGGGGTCGGTTATTGAATGCTCCTATCCCGTACGAAGCCAAATTCCCGTTGTTGCTGTCTAAAAGCTCACAGTTCGTCAGATCCTATGTGTCATACCTGCACGTTACGAACTGTCACGCTGGCCCACGAGCTCTCGTAAGTCGTCTGCGCGAGAAAATCTGGCTAGTTAATGCTCAAGAAGTCTGCCGACGAACAGTTCGGTCGTGCATGCGCTGCTTTCGCTGTAAGCCGCAACTTTTGACGCAAATTATGGGAAACTTGCCAGCAGATAGACTTCGAGCTCTCCGCCCGTTCAATATTTGTGGCGTTGATTTTTGTGGTCCCTTCAGCACAACGTATCGTATCCGTGGTAAGCCACCGTACAAGTCGTACGTGGCCTTGTTCGTCTGTTTTGCGTCCAAAGCGGTCCACTTAGAATTAGTGTCTGACCTAACCACTGATGCGTTCTTGTTGGCATTTCAAAGGTTCGTGAGTCGTCGCGGGATTCCGGAAAAGGTGTGGTGCGACAACGCCACCAATTTCGTCGGCGCAGATCGCCACATGAGAGAGTTCCGAGCCCGTCTGGAGGAGCAGGGGGGCGGTATCGAAACATTCGCATCAAAAAAAGGATGCGAGTTTGCGTTCATACCGCCCAGAGCACCGCACTTCGGCGGACTATGGGAGGCAGGTGTGAAGTCTGCAAAGCACCTGTTCCTTCGGACGGTAGGCCAAGACCTCTTGACCGCGGAGGAGCTCGGAACTCTGCTCACCAGCGTGGAGGCCGTGCTCAACTCCAGGCCCCTCGGCGCTCTAAGCAGCGACCCGAACGACGGCGAGGCCCTGACCCCCGGGCATCTGCTCATCGGCGGCCCTCTTCTGGCCCCACCATCAGCGGCGCTCCCGGACCAGATCAGCCTGACCTGCTTGCGACGATGGCGAGGTGTCTCGTCTCTCAGGCACAGGTTCTGGCAGCGATGGTCCCGGGAGTACATCTCCAGCCTCCAGCAGCGGTCCAAGTGGCACCAGGGGGAGCCCAACCTCGTCGTGGGAGCGCTCGTCGTCGTCGCAGAAGACAATCTTCCGCCCCAGCAGTGGAGGATCGGACGAGTGGTAGCGGTGCACGCCGGCGCCGATAGCAAGGTTCGCGTGGCGGACGTCAGGACGCAGGACGGCGAATATCGGCGAGCTGTCCACCGACTGGCCCTGTTGCCCGTTCTGGGCTGAAGGACGTCGTCCCTTCAGAGGGGGCGGTGTTTGCGCACTCAGCGCTTGTATTTAAATCACTAGTTGTAGGGCGAGAGCGGGAGCCAATAAAGCTTTCGTCTGTTCGCTCTTGCGAATTCGCCCCGTCTCTCGCCACCGTAGCATAAGTTAGGTTCTAAGAGAAATTATTGAAATATAATTGTTAGTGATCCATCGAACGTCATCGTAGCCACTCCTTTTCGTCGCGCTTTCGACATAGTTTTCACAAGTTTCGCAATTAAAATCGTCTCGAACTACTGCGTTCACAAAGTTTTCGCGTTGTTAATACAAAATAGTATTAAATTTTCATGGTGACCCCGACGTGATCAGCAGTAGAGTTCGCGAGTTTTAATATTTTTTTCGGTGAAAAACTATAAACAATAACAACAAAAACCAATTTATTCGTGTCGGTTCGGCCAATAAATTAAATTCAATAATTTCGTCGCTGGAAATTTTCTGCCGTTCTTGAAGTTGCGCCTGACGTTTCGGCAAATTTAATTGCTCAATTTGCTGCTGCCGCCAAATGGAAGTCAAAAAGGAAGTTGCAATTATCAAGTCGGCCATCCAGGTATAGAGTGCCAAAAGTTGAAAGTTAATCTGTGGCGTTTTGTCAATTGTGTTTTGGCCCATCTTTCAACTTTTTGCATTCGTGTAAAATCGGTAGATAGTGAGCATTCTAACCAAGAAATAAAAATTTGCATGTACTAACAACCAAAATTCTACAATAACATAATATATTTCGAATTATATGTGAATCGCTTTGGCCAAAAAACAAGCAATAAAATACTCGTCGTCGACCCAATTAGTGCCAACTTAATTCCCCCAACTTTCGTCGTAGTGAGCACCAATTTAGGGTATAAATAAAAATAGCTGGAAAAAAGTGCAAATTGTGAAAAGTGTAGCTCTCAGAAAATTAGCGGCAATAACTTTCGCCGCAGTTTGTCCGAACATTTCCCGCGCTTTTCAGAATTTTCCCGCGCTTTTCCAATTTTTCCGCGCTTTTCATAATTTTGCGCGCATTTTGGCGTCAGGCTTATATATTCGTTGCCCTTAGTTATCGGTCAGTGTATCATTCTCCGTTAGCATCTGCATAGGAAGAGCCGCTAGCCGCGTACACATACACACGCACACCGACACCGCTGCCGCTATTTCGAGTTATCTTTTGTCGTTTTCGTTCTCGATCGCTGCAGCAGTGCAATTTTCGGTCTGCCTAAACGTTTGTTCGTTTTTTCGGTACGCTTGAGCTTGAGCGGTAGCTCCCCTACAGTGCGTGCGTGCGGCATATACTGTCGCAGGGTTTATATAAAAAATATAAAAACCCTATTTAGATTTTTCGCTGTAATTCTCTCGGCACTTAGCTCCCTTACACCGTGTGCGATCGGTATATTACTCGTTGATTTTTTATTTTATTATTTAACAAATAAATAATTTAATAAAAATAAATATTTAACACCTCTTCGATACCAACCAAATAAATACAAATAAACGCAATGGCAACTAAGGATATCGAAGAGCTTAAACACCAACGAGATGTTTGCATGAAAAGTATTAACCGAACTTATCGCCACTTAAAAGAAGCTAAATTATCTATAAATCCGGTCGAGCTTGAGTGTCGATTAGAGATTCTAAATACGCACATTGAAAATGCTTCACTTTTGCAAAACCAAATAGAAGTGAAAGATACAAAAGATGTATACCGCGAAGAGTTGGAAGAGAGGGCCGTAATGACAAAGTCATTGCTGATTTCAATTTTAAATAAGTCCAAACAAAATAATATCGAGAAATCCGCTCCGCCAGCAAATCGCCCGCCTCAATGCCGTCTGCCGAGCGTTGCTCTCCCAACTTTTAGCGGAAAACACTCCGAATTTAAAAATTTTATAAGCCTTTTCGAAACTTTCGTTGACAAAGATGACACTTTACACGATATTGAAAAATTCAATCATTTAATTTCGTGTTTAGCTGGAGACGCTTTAGGAACAGTTAGGGCCTTCCAAGTCACTGCGGAAAATTATCCCAAAGCCCTTGCTAGCCTGAAGCGGGTGTACGATAATGATTGTCTTATTTTTTTTGACAACATATCGACACTTTTTAATTTGCAAAAAATTTCCCAGCCTTCAGCTACAGCCTTGAGAACCCTCATCGACACGGTCACAGCCTTGTATGACTCCTTGCTGTCTCAGATCAAATCTTTAAGTTGAACACCGTTACATATGGAACTTCGCCAGCACCCTTTTTGGCGATTCGGTGTTTAATGCGGCTAGGAGAGATGGCGCAAGCAACTCATCCAAAAGCCGCAAAGGTTATTCAGAATGATTTTATGTTGACGATTTGTTGACTGGCGCCGGATGCGTTGAGGACCTGCAAAGCCTTCGAGACGAAGTTTCTCAGGTCTTGCAAGAGGCAGGCTTTGAATTGGCAAAGTGGTCCTTTGGTCACAAAGGCAAAGATTGGGACGAGTCGCTACCGATGCAGTTGCTCACGTCGTGGGAGACGTTTAAAGCGACGCTTCTGCAGCTGCCTAAAATTAAGGTATCGCGATTCGTCAACACAGATCCACAAGTCCCGATTCAAATACATGGTCTCGCTGACGCTTCCATGCGAGCGTATGGAGCCTGCATCTACGTTCGGACTCAAACTGCTGAAGGTTTGAAAGTGTCTTTATTGACCGCCAAATCGAAAGTAGCTCCCCTCAACCCGAAAACTTTGCCTCGCCTTGAGCTGTGTGCAGCTCACCTTTTAGCAGATCTCTATAATCGTGTCAGGCCATTGCTAAATTCTCCCATTGAGAATGTTTTCCTGTGGACAGACTCCGAGATCACTTTACACTGGATTAAAACCCATCCCTCGTCGTTGTCGGTTTTTGTTTCGAACCGGGTTGCAGAAATTCAGGATTGGTCGGAGAAAGCAATTTGGAGACACGTTCCCACGAAAGTCAACCCAGCAGATATAGTGTCCCGAGGATGTGACGTAGAGGAGCTTACAACGTCCATTTGGTTCAGTGGGCCTTCGTTCTTGCTAGACTCAGAAAATAATTGGCCTGTAAATAAACATTTCGAGCTGCCGGCTGATGTAATGTCGATGGAGCTACGCAAATCGGCAATAGCTCTGGTAGTCAGCCCAGAGCCAAATTATGTGCTTCAGAAAATAGAGTCCTTTTCGTCGCACCTGAAGCTTTTGAGAGTTTTCGTGTGGGTTTTTCGTTTTATTCAAAGGTGCAGAAAGGTGTCGAAGCCCTTTGAAAAAAGTATTTCTGGATTTCGCTTTTGATAAAATTGTCGAAGTTGTCCAATTTCACGAGTTAAGGGACGACATAAGTAAAATTCGGAAGAATAAACCGGTAGCAACGAATATTCAAAAGTTAAACCCTTTTCTTCAGGAAAATAAATTAGATTGGTGCTCCTCGACATTGCTACGAGTTGGGGGTCGGTTATTGAATGCTCCTATCCCGTACGAAGCCAAATTCCCGTTGTTGCTGTCTAAAAGCTCACAGTTCGTCAGATCCTATGTGTCATACCTGCACGTTACGAACTGTCACGGTGGCCCACGAGCTCTCGTAAGTCGTCTGCGCGAGAAAATCTGGCTAGTTAATGCTCAAGAAGTCTGCCGACAAACAGTTCGGTCGTGCATGCGCTGCTTTCGCTGTAAGCCGCAACTTTTGACGCAAATTATGGGAAACTTGCCAGCAGATAGACTTCGAGCTCTCCGCCCGTTCAACATTTGTGGCGTTGATTTTTGTGGTCCCTTCAGCACAACGTATCGTATCCGTGGTAAGCCACCGTGCAAGTCGTACGTGGCCTTGTTCGTCTGTTTTGCGTCCAAAGCGGTCCACTTAGAATTAGTGTCTGACCTAACCACTGATGCTTTCTTGTTGGCATTTCAAAGGTTCGTGAGTCGTCGCGGGATTCCGGAGAAGGTGTGGTGCGACAACGCCACCAATTTCGTCTGCGCAGATCGCCACATGAGAGAGTTCCGAGCCCGTCTGGAGGAGCAGGGGGGCGGTATCGAAACATTCGCATCAAAAAAAGGATGCGAGTTTGCGTTCATACCGCCCAGAGCACCGCACTTCGGCGGACTATGGGAGGCAGGTGTGAAGTCTGCAAAGCACCTGTTCCTTCGGACGGTAGGCCAAGACCTCTTGACCGCGGAGGTGCTCGGAACTCTGATCACCAGCGTGGAGGCCGTGCTCAACTCCAGGCCCCTCGGCGCTCTAAGCAGCGACCCGAACGACGGCGAGGCCCTGACCCCCGGGCATCTGCTCATCGGCGGGCCTCTTCTGGCCCCACCATCTGCGGCGCTCCCGGACCAGATCAGCCTGACCTGCTTGCGACGATGGCGAGGTGTCTCGTCTCTCAGGCACAGGTTTTGGCAGCGATGGTCCCGGAGTACATCTCCAGCCTCCAGCAGCGGAGGGAGCCCAACCTCGTCGTGGGAACGCTCGTCGTCGTCGCAGAAGACAACCTTCCGCCCCAGCAGTGGAGGATCGGACGAGTGGTAGCGGTGCACGCCGGCGCCGATAGCAAGGTTCGTGTGGCGGACGTCAGGACGCAGGACGACGAATATCGGCATGCTGCCCACCGACTGGCCCTGTTGCCCGTTCTGGGCTGAAGGACGTCGTCCCTTCAGAGGGGGCGGTGTTTGCGCACTCAGCGCTTGTATTTAAATCACTAGTTGTAGGGCGAGAGCGGGAGCCAATAAAGCTTTCGTCTGTTCGCTCTTGCGAATTCGCCCCGTCTCTCGCCACCGTAGCATAAGTTAGGTTCTAAGAGAAATTATTGAAATATAATTGTTAGTGATCCATCGAACGTCATCGTAGCCACTCCTTTTCGTCGCGCTTTCGACATAGTTTTCACAAAGTTTCGCAAATTAAAATCGTCTCGAACTACTGCGTTCACAAAGTTTTCGCGTTATTAATACAAAATAGTATTAAATTTTCAATATTTTACAACAAGATTCTTTGGAATACTTTTAAATTTGTAAATTGAATATAATGTTAAACTTATTATAGTGATTACAAATGTGGTTAAACATATTATCTAAAATGTGTTGTAATATTTTATATGTGATTCGACTATTTCTTTAGGTTTGATATTGCTTGTGAATAATCTCCTATATTGTTGGATATTATAAACTCATCTAACTGTATAGTACAATATTTTATTTTAATAATATTAACAACGATCGAAACTTTTGTGCTTATACAATTTTGGTTTATAACTGATTTTTGTATATTCCATGCTAACAAAATATTTGGTTCGATGTAATTTATTTGGAAATTTCTGTAGGTTTTCACATATTTGAATTTTGTAGGTTCTTGTTTTAGGATTCCAATTATGCATTTGTCAAATATAATTTGACGTGTGTTTTTACTGAATACTTTATCTTAATAAATGTAATATTTATCAAATTTGTTTTCTGTTAAGATGTTATCAAATTCATCTGGATTTGGAATTATTTTCGTCATTTCATTAATAATTTGGGAAATTATCAAGATTTCGTTCGTGTCTGTTTTAAGCCAAGTTGATGCTTTTATTTTTAACAACTTTTCAGAATTAACTTGTTTTAAATAATCATGTTTTAAAAATGTTGGGTTAAATATACCTAACCTAGTTAACTGCATACCTAAGTCTATGTCCTCTATGTATTCAGTAAATTGTTGGAGGTTAAAAATCAGAAGTGCAGCTTGTTCTTCCATATTTTTAGATTCTTCAAGTATATTTATTATGTCAAGTCCGTTATTAACAACATCAATAATAATATTTTAATCATGATTTTGGATGGAATTATCTGATAGATTATTAATTCTTGTTTCGAGTTCTTCTTTATCGTCTTGATCTAATGTGCCAAACAAATATTTATAAACTGAACCTACCACATTTAAAAGCCCGCGTTTGCTTCGTCTGACTATTCTTAACCCATTCATTTTCCCTTTTAGTTTTTCAACTAATATTGAATTTGTGTTGGAATTCTTTGCCTTCTAGACGAAGGTTGTCGAATGTCGTTTCGGTCTTTGTTAAATTTATACTTAAACGGTGGTATTCAAAATTCGTTGGAATTTCCATTGATCTGGTTTTAAATATCAGATATATATTTTTTCACTTGGTTGTACTTATAAGCGAGATTAATATCAGGGATAATATAACCAAGTCATGTTATGTTTCGTCCTCTTCGGCTTTGTTTATGGGGAAAACAACCAAAATGCCACCCTTTAGTTTAGAAATATAAATTGAACGCACGATAGGTTCAATTGAAATTATTTCTTGATTTTATTAGCTGTGCTCGGAGTTGCAGCGTATAACTGACTTGTCGAAAGCTTGACTTCAAATTTTTGTACATGTTTTCGCTGTAACTCAGCTGAATACAAATGAAGCGAGATAAGAAAGACGAAGAACAATAAACATGCAAAGCTGTATAACAGCTCTGCGTGTGCAGCGCACACCAATGAGCATTTGACTAGGTGCTGGCGGTCTGCTCTAAACAGGCTTGTCTGGATTATTCAGAGAAAGTAAAAGTATTATTAAATAATACAAAATTTTGTGTTAACGGTAAAGATATTATACAATAATGATCCTTCCGCAGGTTCACCTACGGAAACCTTGTTACGACTTTTACTTCCTCTAAATAATCAAGTTCGGTCAACTTTTGCGAAACAAAACTGCAGCTTGTTCTTGTTTATTTTTAGATTCTTCAAATTTGTTAATTAGGTCAAGTCCGTTATTAACAACCTGAACATACCACGTTTAAAAGCCCGCGTTTACTTCTTCTGACTATTCTTAACCCATTCATTTCTCTTTTTAACTTTTCAACTAAATATTGGATTTGGACAATGTGTTGGAATTCTTTGGCTTCGTCCAGTAGGTTGTCGAATGCTATTTCGGTCTTTGTTAAATTTATACTTAAATGGTGGTATTCAAATTTCGTTGGGATTTCCATTGATCCAGTTTTAAATATCAGATATCCGTTTTTTGCGTTTATTGGACTTATTTCGATACTTTGTGCCTTGGTTGTACTTATAAGCGAGATTAATATCAGGGATAATATAGGGATGACTTGGTTATGTTTCGTCTTCCTCGGCTTGTCTGGAATTTTCATATTTGCTCTTATTAGTCTTCATTTGTTTTTTTAAATTTTGACTTATAATGTGTGATTTTCCTGTCTCCATTTGTTTCTTCGAAGTGTTTATTGTGAACCTGTCTTATTAAACCTGTTTACTTGAAGGGATTGGTAATCTTGGCTTTAACTAATGGGGCTGGTCTATATTTCGTATTAACTTCAAAATCGTGCCTATTTTCATTCAGCCTTGTCTATTTTATTGATTTTATTTTGTTGAGTGTTAATATCGGCATCGGTAGTATACAAAATAGTAGACAGTGCTTTTGGTAATTTCTTGCTGTTATGGTTTTCCAGTATCGCTTTTGTAGATGTGTGTATTTTCTGTTTTTTCGGGGCACTGTTTAGAAAAAGCTCTCCAGAAGCCAGCTGGCCCAGCCTTAAAATGGAGGAAGAAAAAGTGATATCAAAGCATTTTTGAGTTACCATGAACTTACATACTGCTGCTGCTGCTGTTGCGTTTGTACTTTTTTGACTTTGGCTTGAGCGATCTTTAAGGCTCTAAATTGGGGAGAAACGAAATGATTTTGGTCGAAGGTAGTCAAAGGCTTTTGTCAGCCAAGCACTCACTGCTGCAAATCCATGATGGTCTTCTCCTTGGCATTCTGCTCCTCCTGCGACATTTGTACCATTTGTACTTCGTGTGCTCGACCTTTGTGTTCTGCAGCTCCTTGACGCATATAGAATGGGAAAAACATCATAGATAAACATAGATAAACTAAAAAATATCGATCCACCCGTGGGCGCCAAAAAATAAAAACCCATTTATTTATCCTAGCCCGCTTAATCTCTAAATGGGAATTAAAGACTTAAGCTTCCAACTGTCGTTGAGTGTCCATGAGCTTTTTGTTGAGTTCGCCGGCGGCCGCTGCGCCGCCTCCTTGCGTCTGGAGCGACTTCTCCAGCTGGTCCATCTGCTCCTTGCGCTTGCGCAACTGAACGTCGAACTCGATCATCTTCTTCTCCTCCTCCATTTCCTTGCGCTTGGTGTCGATCTGCTTGCGCACCTCCTCCAACTGCTTCTGCTGCTGCTCCAACTGCTGGCGCTGCACATCGGTGGCGCCTGCTCCCGCACTGGCAGCCTGCTGCAGTTGTTGCATCAGCTGCTGCAACTTTTGCACCTGCTGTTGTAGTTGCTGCATTTGTTGTTGCGAGGTCTGAAGCTATTTGGACTGCTCTTTGTTGAACATCTGGGGAAGATACTCTTGGTTAATCAGACTAAAAAAAAGGAAAAGATTCGATGGGCAGAGCGGCTAGTTTGGTGACGGCCCTTTTGGTAAGACCTGTAGCTGTTCGGACCACAGCTACTCTGACGACGCCGACCTTTCCGGGTATGACTTCATGGATGCAACCAAGCTGCCATTCCATCGGTGGAAGGTTGTCCTCCTGAAGCAATACACCACGACCGATTTGGATGTTGGATGTTTTGATCCGCCATTTGCTTCGTTCTTGCAAGAGGGACAAATACTCTCTGCTCCAAATTTTCCAGAAGTGCTGCTGCATTTGTGTTATTCTTTGCCAACTGCTTAACCGGCCTTCGCGAAGATGAGTAACGTCAAGGTCAGGAAACCTTGTGTAGCTGGAACCTTTGAGAAAATGCGCTGGCGTTAGCACTTCCAAATTTTCAGCGTTTTCTGAAATTGGACAAAGCGGACGGGAGTTAAGAATGGCAGAAATTTCATATGCAAGAGTTCTCAATTCATCAAGGACTAAAATGGCTACACCGACAACTCGGTAGAAGTGAAATTTTGGCGATTTTACAGCCACCTCCAATAGACCACCGATATGTGGGGCACGCGGGGGTATAAACATTCCAATCAATCACATTCGCTAAGCAGGAAGAAGTTATCGAAGCCGTGTGCAGTTCGCTCAAAAATAACTCCTTCAGTTCAACAAAGTATGTCGCATTGTCACTCCAAATAGTACGTGGACTGCCTCTGAGGCTTCTCAAAGCTGCAATGAAAGAATCCGTTGTGAGATCCTGGACGACTTCTAAGTGCGCAGCCTTCGTCGAAAAGCAGTCAAAGACGGCGATGTAGCACTTAGCATCGTAGTCCAAGCTCGCATTTTAAAGCCTTCCACCAACACGAAGTAAACCCTCAGAGCTAAGTATTGGCCTCAGAGAAATCAACTTGCTCTTTGGAGGACAAGGCTTGCCTTGGCTAGGAACGCCATACTCCACCGCTATGTGAACCTGTTGAATGCTCCTTAAAAGCAGAACGGTTCTGAAGCTGATCTCGTCAACGGTAAGATAGATAGTTGAAGGTAATGATTTGGCTCTGCAATTCGAAATGAATCGATAAATGTACGCGAAAACACGCTGCAATTTGTCGAATGAGTTGAGAAACTTGCAGTTGATGTCAGTGCCAACGGTTCCAATTAGCGCCGTGGACCGCCGTTCCGGAAGGTTCTATACTGCATCTAATAGGGAGGGCCAGTTCGAAGCTCCTTTTAGTACAAATGGAGGTCCATTTGCCCAAAGGGAGTGCTACACAATTCTTTGGGGGTACATCCGCGCGATACCACATCCGCCGGATTCAAGTCTGTTGGAACATGATGCCAAGCTATACCTTTCGTCATTTTCGCGATTATATTAGGCACAAATACGTTGAGCTCCCTCGGAGGTGGCCGAATCCAAGCCAACACAATAGACGAGTCCGACCAGCAGTGAAAGGTGCAATCAAAACCTATGGTTTCCTTAACGTTTACGACAAGCTCAGCCAATAAACACGCTGCTAAAAGTTCTACTCTATACTTGGCGCAGAGTGGATGTGCTTCAGCGTTGCCATTGGCCTCCGACCGGAAATATAAGCACGCGCCGTAAGCTGCTGTTCTAGCATCACAGAATCTGTGCATTACGAATCGTGGAAATTTTAGGTTTTGGACGATCGACAACTGAGAGGTCAACTCCTCCCATGACAAAAAAAGGGGATCTGGCAGTGTGTCGTCCCAATCCATGTTAGTGATTTTTGCTCCAACTGGAAATGGTTCCTCTTCATCATAAGAGAGCTGATGCAAGGCTCTTATAGCCAAGAAGGCAGCCGACTTGGTTCCAAAGGTTACCGTGTTTAGTTTATAAAAACTCATCTTATCTGTGGAGTTCTCTCGCCATTAAAGATTAAAGATTTTTTGCTGAATTGTTGGTCCTGCTAGAAGCAAGTCGTTTAGAGCTATCCCAGATGTAGTTTTAGCAGAACCAACAAAGACGACACGAAGTTTAGTGGTAGTGCTTTCAAGCTTTTGAACAGAATGGTGAGGCAAGAAAATTTGTGGCACCGCTGGAACCTAAAAATTCGAATCCTAAAGTGGATAAAAGGCGAACCAAATATTGCCCATTCTCCAGCTTAATGCAATTTTCTTTGAAATCTGAATGATCAGCAAGGTCCTTGACAATGGCACCCAAGACGGATTTGAGATTTAGCATACTTGACATCCCTCCAGAAACTATCCAACCAAGCTTGGTGCTTTGAAGCGTGGGCAAGTTGCTATCCAAATTAATTTTCCCATTAGCGATTATTTCGAAGAACAGACCAGCGCCAATGAAAAGATCAATTCGTTGTGACTGGTTGAAACGAGGGTCAGCTAGCGTAATGTTTTGTGGCATCCTCCATCCTGTAGTATTTATATTGAAATTTGGCTGGTAATCAGTGATACTATGGGTCACAACAGCTGCGAATGACGCACGATAGCTTGCACCCCGTGATTGCGCCAGAATATCGACTGCCTTATCAGAGTTCATGGAAGCTTCCCCTATCCCAGAAATTAGTGTGTGCGATTGTCTAAGTTTCAAATTAAATTGGCTAGCTAGGCGCGTAGTAATAAAGTGTAACTGAGAAGCTGAATCTAATATTGCTCGGCAAGGCATAAATGCACCAACTCTATTTTAACGTAGATTATAGCAGCACGTAATTCATTGGCATTGTATTTAAGGTTTGTGGTGAAGAGTGCGTTAAATGGTGATTAGGTTGTGATAGGATGAGCATGACACTAAGATGATGAAGTCGATGGTAATGGCTGAGAGCTTATAGATGGGTCGGATGATGGAGATGGAACTGAGGTCGATGGTATGGATGCCTCTGGGATAATGTGCAGTAATGAGTGGTGCTTCATGCGACAATGTTTACAGTGAGTTGACTTACATTGCTCCAAGCTATGCCCCTTGCCTAAACAGTTAAGGCAAAGGTGCATTTTCTTTGCTTCCCTATATCGAAAATTGGGACTCAAGCTTAAAAATCGGGAGCATTTGGCAAATAATGATCTCTAGCATCGCAAAATAGGCAAATTGGATGGTTTGAGTTAGTAGCAGACGTAGTCAGTACACTTGGGTTATATTTATGCATGCTTTTTCCTACCTGATGGTGTGGTGTTTGAATTACCACAGTTTGGTCAAAGTTTTTCATCATCCGGCACCTGTTCTCAATGAACGACTCCATAGCAGCCCAGGTAGATAGCTTAAAGACTGACAAATCATCTTCCCATTTTTCACGGGTCCTTTGATCCAGCTTGTGCGTCACGATATGAATGAGAAATCCATCCAGAATTTTTTGTGTAGTGGCCAGGGTACGGATTGCTCAAAGATGCGAATTCATCCAATCGCTGAGCTCCGGAAGACCCTTAGCTGATCCCTTCTCGACATCTTTTAAACCGAATATTTCCTAAACGTGTGCCTGAAAGTGTAAAAGTGGTAAAAGCTGCAATAAAGTCCGGCCATTCTGAGTACGATCCTTGAAAACGAGCAATCTCTAAATTTGGCAATCGAGGCTTCCTAAATCTGAAAGAAAGATCCGCATTGTTTATAATATCAGAGTTCATGGAAGATTCCCCCATCCCAGAAATTAGTGTGTGCGATTGTCTAAGTTTCAAATTAAGTTGGCTAGCTAGGCGCGTAGTAATAAAGTTTAACTGAGAAGCTGAATCTAATATTGCTCGGCAAGGCATAAATGCACCAACTCTATTTTTATGTAGATTATAGCAGTTGGAAGCAGCACGTAATTCATTGGCATTGTATTTAAGGTTTGTGGTGGACAGTGCGTTAAATGGTGATTAGGTTGTGATAATGGAGATGAGCATGACACTAGTGATGATGAAGTCTATGGTTATGGCTGAGAGCTTATAGATGGATCGGATGATGGAGATGTAACTGAGGTCGATGGAAGTATGCCTCTGGGATAATGTGCAGTAATGAGTGGTGCTTCATGCGACAATGCTTACAATGAGTTGACTTACATTTCTGCAATCTATGCCCCTTGCGTAAACAGTTGAGGCAAAGGTGCATTTTCTTTGCTTCTCTACATCGAAGATTGGGACTCAAGCTTTAAAATCGAAAGCATTTTGACAAATAATGATCTTTAGCATCGCAAATTGGATGGTTTGAGTTAGTAGCAGACGTAATCAGTACACTTGGGTTATATCTATGCATGCTTTTTCCCAACTGATGGTCTAGTGTTTGAATTACCACAGCTTGGTCCATGTTTTTCATCATCCGGCACCTGTTCTCCATGAACGACTCCATAGAAGCCCAGGTAGATAGCTTAGAGATTGACAAAACATCTTTCCATTTTTTGCGGGTCCTTTGATCCAGCTTGTGCGTCACGATATGAATGAGAAATCCATCCAGAATTTGTTGTGTAGTGGCCAGGGTACGGATTGCTCGAAGATGCGAATTCATCCAATCGCTGAGCTCCCGAAGACCCTTAGCTGATCCCTTCTCGATACCTTTTAAACCGAATATTGCCTGAACGTGTGCTTATTATCAAATCAATTAAAAAGTTAATTTAAAGCATTTTTATAATTTTCATTTGAGCGCTCGAGCGATCGTATGGTTTCCAAAGCCACGCCTAAAGAAGGCCTCAAATATTGTAATTTTTCAATATCACTTAGCACGTCATCTTTTCCAATGACCGTGGTAAAAGTTGCAATAAAGTCCGGCCATTCTGAGTACGATCCTTGAAAACGAGCAATCTCTAGATTTGCCAATCGAGGCTTCCTAAATCTGAAAGAAAGATCCGCATTGTTTAGAATATCAAAAGATGTAGAATTGGCCGCTTTGGCACCCGGCAAATGCAGATTGCGCAGAGCTGCTAAGGCCCGATTTAGTTTCGCCATTAAATCCATTAAGATTGCGGAAAATTCAAACAGCGTATCTTTGCCATCCAGAAAGTCCAGTTTTTTTCCAGCGAAGTCTGTGCAGATGTGTTTGTCGATGTCACTGGGAGCATCAATTTGAGGCTGAATCGCGTCTCCTGGGTTAACCATTTTTTAATTGTCTGACCGGATTCAAAGGGCAGGAAACACCCCATGCCTATTGTTGCGCAAATGTTAATGCACCGAGCGTCGTTTTTTTTTTAACTTTGCTTTATTTATTGAATCTTCTCTTAGCTTTGAGAATAACAATAAGTTTTCGAATCTTAAAAGTTAAACATTAACTAACAGTGGACTGTAATTTTGGTTGCGCGTCCCTCAAGTTGGTCGCTGGGTAGGTAAGTCATTGCGACGAAGACGGGATTGGTTGCACTACCTTGTTAGACCTCTTGCAAGGTGGTTGGGGTGCAAAGATAGCTTGGTGAGGTACTTATCCTTTTGTTCTGCGATAACTGCTTTGACTGGTTCAAGTCACGATGTTTGTTTTCGTTGCGAACGTACCACCGTGCCCCGGTGATCGTTCTCAGGATTTTTGATTGAGCCCTCTGGATTATGTCGATGTTGCTATTGCTAGCATACCCCCATAACTGGGAGCCGTACGTCCATATAGGCTTTAGTACTGAATTGTACAGCAGGACTTTGTAGTCTAAGCTAAGGGAAGATCGAGCGTTGATGAGCCAGTGTAGGCTACTGGCTTTCAACTTTAAGTGTGTTCTTTTGGCTTTAATGTGCCGGCGCCATGTGAGTCTTCTGTCGAGATGTACTCCTAGATACGTTACTTCGTTTGATTGCGGAAGCAGGGTGTTATTTAATGTGAGGGGTGGGCAGTTTTGCCTATTCAGGGTGAATGTAACGTGCTTGCATTTTTGTTCAAGTGAAAAGCTAGTTGCGCAGTTGCTTGTATTGGACATTTTGAACGGCTGAGTATAGCTGTATCATCAGCAAAAGTAGATGTTGTCAGTCGACTGCTTGTCGGGATGTCTGCTGTGTAGAGGACATATAATGTTGGCCCGAGCACGCTACCTTGGGGGACTCCATCCAAAATAGAAAAATCGTCAGATATGGCAGTGTTACATCTCACAGCAAATTTTCTGTCGTGTAGATAAGACTCTAAAAGTTTGTGAGTGTTGCTGGGAAGCATTGTCTTGATCTTGTACATTAGGCCTTCTAGCCAAACTCTATCAAACGCTTGAGAGACGTCCAGAAATATGGCGGTGCAGTACTCACGTTTTTCGAACGCGTTTCGAATTTCTGATGTTATTCGGTTGACCTGCTCAATCGTTCCGTGTTTTTCTCGAAATCCGAATTGGTGTGATGGAATTCCATTCTGGATTCGTAGATATGTGTTTATCCGAGTCAATATGCATTTTTCAAAGAGTTTAGATAAGCATATAGTAGGCTTATAGGTCTGTACGATGTGGGGATTGTGGGGTCTTTTCCTGGCTTCGAAATCATTATAATAATTGACTTTTTCCATCTTTTTGGAAAGTGGCCATGTTTAGCGATGGCATTGAAGAGATGTGTAATGGTGCGAACGGCACAATATGGAAGCTCCGTGATTATTTTAGGGGTAATGAGGTCGCAGCCTGGAGATTTTTTCGGGTTCATATGGTTTTTGATGATGCTAACGATTTCCAATTCCATTTTTAAGGTGGTCGGCGAATGTGCTGGCTCTATCTTTATCGCTGCGCGCCCAGCCGCCTGAGGGGTTTCTAATAGGCATCACGGTTTCTTTCGGTGAGCTAAGAGATGGGTGGGCTCTCCATAGTGAGTGTTTTGAGCAAGTTGATGACAGTTGCTCTATATAACGGCGCTGGGCATATGATTCTTCTTGTTTTAGAGCTTTAGTTAGTTGTCGTGAGGCGTATTTCAAGTTCTGCCTAGCAGATGGCGATCTATAGAATTGCCACTCCCGACGTAAGCGCCGCTTTTCTAGGACAAGCTGTTCGATTTGTAGATTTGTCTTCTTTTGCTTGCATTGAATATTTGAGGTTTGGGGTGTGGAAACTCGAGCCGCAGTGACGAGTACGGACTCCAGTGTAGTTACAAAGCTGTCTATGTCAGCTTCGTCGTTGAGGCGAGGACATAGCTCAATATGTGAGCTAATATATTTTCTAAACTTGAGCCAGTTGGTTTTTTGTGAGGTCAGGTTAAACTGGTGTTCTAATGTTCCTGGTTGTTGGAGAAAATGAAATAAGACCGGCGAGTGATCAGATGAAAGATCCGAAAAGCATTCGGCGCTTATAAGATTTATGGGAATATTTTTGGTTATCGCTAAGTCAATAAGATCGGGTAGTTTCTTTGGGTCTGTCGGCCAGTATGTTGGTCTACCAGAAGAGACATAGTCAAGCTTGTTGTTGGATTTTATGATTGCATTGTAAAGCTGCTTCCCTTTTGGAGTCACGAGGCGAGATCCCCAGTGTGTGTTTGGCATCGTAGTCTCCTGCTGCTATAAAATGGTCACCTAATGTGTTGAAGAACTGCAAAAACTCATATTCGGTTATATTGAAACGAGGGGGGCAAGCAACCAAAATGCCACCCTTAAGTTTAGAAATAGAAATTAAACGCACTATAGGTTCAATTGAAATTATTTCTTGATTTTATTAGCTGTGC
The DNA here is from genome assembly GCF_025200985.1 of Drosophila gunungcola. Classification (NCBI taxonomy): domain Eukaryota; kingdom Metazoa; phylum Arthropoda; class Insecta; order Diptera; family Drosophilidae; genus Drosophila; species Drosophila gunungcola. The sequence continues at coordinate 27,680 of NW_026453345.1, forward strand.
TCGGAGTTGCAGCGATTTTGTATAACTGACTGGCCGAAAGCTTGACTTCAAATTTTTGTACATGTTTTCGCTGTAGCTCAGCTGAATAGATAACGCGATAAATGTAGCGAGATAAGAAGGACGAAGAACAATAAACATGCAAAGCTGTATAACAGCCCTGCGTGTGCAGCGCACACCTATGAGCATTTGCCTAGGTGCTGGCGGTCTGCTCTAAACATACTCCCTCCGTTGGAAGAGGACACGGTTCCAACCAAATGGGATTCGATGGGCAGAGCGACTAGTTTGGTGACGGCCCTTTTGGTAAGACCTGTAGCTGTCCGGACCACAGCTACTCTGACGACGCCGTCCTTTCCGGGTATGACTTCATGGATGCATCCAAGCTGCCATTTCATCGGTGGAAGGTTGTCCTCCTAAAGCAATACAACACGACCGATTTGGATGTTGGATGTTGCAACAGAGACAAATACTCTCTGCTCCATCTTTTCCAGGAGTGCTGCTGCATTTGTGTTATTCTTTGCCAACTGCTTAACCGGCCTTGGCGAAGATGAGTAACGTCAGGCTCAGGAAACCTTGTGTAGCTGGAAGCTTTGAGGAAATGCGCTGGCGTTAGCACCTCAAAATTTTCAGCGTTTTCTGAAGTTGAACAAAGCGGACGGGAGTTAAGAATGGCAGAAAGATGGACTAAGATGGCTGCACCGAAAACTCGGTAGAAGTGAAATTTTGCCGATTTTACAGACGCCTCCCATAGACCACCTTAATGTGGGGCACGCGGGGGTATGAACTTCCAATCAATCCCATTCGCTAGCTCTCGTTTAGCGCCAACAAAGTTTGTCGCATTTTCACTCCAAATAGTACGTGGACTGCCTCTGAGGCTAATAAATCTTCTCAAAGCTGCAATGAAAGAATCCGTTGTGAGATCCTGGACGACTTCCAAGTGCGCAGCCTTCGTCGAAAAGCAGACAAAGACGGCGATGTAGCACTTGTGGGGTGCTTTGTTCCGGGCCTCTGACTTCTGATAGAACGGTCCACAATAGTCCACTCCTGTGGTCCTAAATGCTGGGTTAGGCTGAACTCGATCTGCTGGCAGGCTACCCATCACGAGTTTCCAAGCCACAGGCTTCATCCGAAAGCATCTGATGCATTTGTTGATGACGCAAGCCACGAACTTTCGGCCTCCAATTGGCCAATACTTTCGCCGTAAAGCAGCGAGCAACGCCTGTGGTCCTGCGTAGAAGTATTTCTCATGATAATAGACGATAATCGCCCTGGTGACCGGATGACAATATCGGTTGCTTAGCCTCGTAGTTCAAGCTCGCTTTTTAAAGCCTTCCACCAACACGAAGTAAATCCTCAGAGTATTGGCCTCAGAGAAATCAACTTGCTCTTCGGAGGACAAGGCTTGCCTTGGCTAAGAACCTCATACTCCACCGCTATGTGAACCTGTTGAATGCTCCCTAAAAGCAGAACAGTTCCGAAGCTGATCTCGTCAACGGTAAGATAGATGGTTGAAGGTAATGATTTGGCTCTGCAAAACACGAAAACACGCTGCAACTTGTCGAATGAGTTGAGAAACTTGCAGTTGATAGATATGTCAGTGCCAACGGTTCCAATTAGCGCCGTGGAACGCCGTTCCGGAAGGTTCTTTACTGCATCTAATAGGGAGGGCCAGTTCGACGCTCCTTTCAGTAGAATTGGAGGTCCATTTGCCCAAAGGGAGTGCTCCAGCAATTCTTTGGGCGTACATCCGCGATATTCCACATCCGCCGGACTCAAGTCTGTTGGAACATGATGCCAAGCCATTCCTTTCGTCATTTCCCTCGGAGGCTGCCGAATCCAAGCCAACACAATAGACGAGTCCGACCAGCAGTGAATCTTGGTATTGATAAAGCTTTTAAGGGAGCTACTCTAGACCTGGCGCAGAGTAGATGTGCTTCAGCGTTGCCGCGGCCTCCGACCGCAAGTATAAGCACGCGCCATAAGCAGCTGTGCTTGCATCACAGAATCCTTGCATCTCGACGGTAGCCTGCGATTTCATTACGAATCGTGGAAATTTTAGGTTCTGGACGATCGACAACTGAGAGGTCAACTCCCCCCATGACGAAAGAAGGGGCTCTCTCGTCCCAATCCATCATCCGGCACCTGTTCTCCCTAAACGACTTCATAGCAGCCCAGGTAGATAGCTTAGAAATTGACAAATCATCTTTCCATTTTTCACGGGTCCTTTGATCCAGCTTGTGCGTCACGATATGAATGAGAAATCCATCCAGAATTTGTTGCGTAGTGGCCAGGGTACGGATTGCTCGAAGATGCGAATTCATCCAATCGCTGAGCTCCCGAAGACCCTTAGCTGATCCCTTCTCGACATTTTTTAAACCGAATATTGCCTGAACGTGTGCCTGAAAGTTTAAAACTTTATAATCAAATCAATTAATAAGTAAATTTAAAGCCTTTTTATAATTTTCATTTGAGCGCTCGAGCGATCAGAAGAAGAAGATCTCAAATATTGTAATTTTTCAATATCACATAGCTCGTCATCATTTCCAATGAACGTGGTAAAAGTTGCAATAAAGTCCGGCCATTCTGAGTACGATCCTTGAAACGAGCAATCTCTAGATTTGGCAATCGAGGCTTCCCAAATCTGAAAGAAAGATACGCATTGTTTTTAATATCAAAGGATTGGATTTAGTTTCGCCTTTAAATCTATTAAAATTGCGGTGATTAGGTTGTGATAATGGAGATGATGCATGATGCTTGACACTAGTGATGATGAAGTCGATGGTAATGGCTGAGAGCTTATAGATGGGTCGGGTGACGGAGATGAAACTGAGGTCGATGGTATGGATGACTCTGGGATAATGTGCAGTAATGAATGGTGCTTCATGCGACAATGTTTACAATGAGTTGACTTACATTGCTGCAAGCTATGGCCTTTGCGTAAACAGTTGAGGCAAAGGTGCATTTTCTTTGCTTCCCTGTATCGAAGATTGGGACTCAAGCTTAAAAATCGGGAGCATTTTGGCAAATAATGATTTCTAGCATCGCAAAATAGGCAAATTGGATGGTTTGAGTTAGTAGGAGACGTAATCAGTACACTTGGGTTATATCTATGCATGCTTTTTCCCACCTGATGGTGTGGTGTTTGAATTACCACAGCTTGGTCAAAGTTTTCCATCATCCGGCACCTCTTTTATAAAAACGACTCCATAGCATCCCAGGGATCTACCTGGCTCAGAGATTGACAAATCATCTTCCCATTTTTCACGGGTCCTTTGATCCAGCTTGTGTGAATGAGAAATCCATCCAGAATTTGTTGTGTAGTGGCCAGGGTACGGATTGCTCGAAGATGCGAATTCATCCAATCGCTGAGCTCCCGAAGACCCTTAGCTGATCCCTTCTCGACACCTTTTAAACCAAATATTGCCTGAACGTGTGCCTGAAAGTGTAAAAGTGGTAAAAGCTGCAATAAAGTCCGGCCATTCTGAGTACGATCCTTGAAAACGAGCAATCTCTAGATTTGGCAATCGAGGCTTCCTAAATCTGAAAGAAAGATACGCATTGTTTTTAATATCAAAGGATTGGATTTAGTTTCGCCTTTAAATCCATTAAAATTGCGGTGATTAGGTTGTGATAATGGAGATGATGCATGATGCATGACACTAGTGATGATGAAGTCGATGGTAATGGCTGAGAGCTTATAGATGGGTCGGGTGACGGAGATGAAACTGAGGTCGATGGTAAGGATAATGTTCATGCGACAATGTTTACAATGAGTTAACTTACATTGCTGCAAGCTATGCCCCTTGCGTAAACAGTTGAGACAAAGGTGCATTTTCTTTGCTTCCCTATATCAAAGATTGGGACTCAAGCTTAAAAATCGAGAGCATTTTGGTAAATAATGATCTCTAGCATCGCAAGCTGGATGGTTTGAGTTAGTAGCAGACGTAATAAGTACACCGAATATTGCCTGAACGTGTGCCTGAAAGTGTAAAAGTGGTAAAAGTTGCAATAAAGTCCGGCCATTCTGAGTACGATCCTTGAAAACGAGCAATCTCTAGATTTGGCAATCGAGGCTTCCCAAATCTGAAAGAAAGATCCGCATTGTTTATAATATCAAAGGATGTAGAATTGGACGCTTTGGCACCCGGCAAATGCAGATTGCGCAGAGCTGCTAAGGCCCGATTTAGTTTCGCCATTAAATCCATTAAGATTGCGGAAAATTCAAACCGCGTATCTTTGCCATCCAAAAAGTCCAGTTTTTCCAGCGAAGTCTGTGCAGAATGGAATTCCAAGTTCATAGAGATCACCCATTCCAGCCGCGCGAGGACTTCAGATTCATCAAACTGCTCACTAGCTCCAGCAGTTAAGTAATCTTTCATTGCGTTTAACTGCCGCAAAACGGAACGCACTTTGGGTCAGTAAAATTCGATGTCACTGGGAGCATCATTTTGAGGCTGAATTGGTCTCCTGGGTTAACCATTTTTTAATTGTCTGACCGGATTCAGAGTAGATGTGCTTCAGCGTTGCCATTGGCCTCCGACCGCAAATACAAGCACGCGCCGTAAGCTGCTGTGCTAGCATCACAGAATCCGTGCATCTCGACAGAAGCCTGCGATTTCATTACGAATCGTGGAAATTTTAGGTTCTGGACGATCGACAACTGAGAGGTCAACTCCCCCATGACGAAAGAAGGGGCTCTGGCAGTGTGTCGTCCCAATCCATGTTAGTGCTCCACAGCTTTTGCAAAAAAATTTTGGATTTTGTAACAATGGGTGCTATTAAACCAAGCGGATCATAAAATTTCGCAATTGTTGACAACACAATCCGTTTTGTTGCTCGTTGACTTGATAAAATTTGTGCAAAGTTAAAGAGAAGATTATCCGAAGATGGAACCCAGACCAACCCCAAAGCTTTGGTGATAGCTGATCCGTCGTGGAATTTAATCAGTTGCTATTTATCGCGATCAGACTCTCCTTCGAGAGCGCTTGCTTCATTCGAACACCATTTTCGGATCGGAAAGTGTCCGTGCGCCAGTAGCTCCTTTACCTGATGACGAATTTCTTTTACCTCTTCAACTGAATCGCCACCAGTGATTAGATCGTCCACATAGAAATCTCTACGAACGATTTTTGCTCCAACTGGAAATGGTTCCTCTTCATCATAAGAGAGCTGATGCATGGCTCTTAAAGCCAAGAAGGCAGCCGACTTGGTTCCATAAGTTACCGTGTTTAGTTTATAAACACTCAATTTATCTGTGGATTTATCTCGCCAAATGATACATAGCAAAAAGTCATTAGGGTATGAAACACGAACGCAGCAATACATCTTGCAGATGTCTCCACAAAGAGCTACTTAAAAAAATCTAAACCGAAGCAAAATATTAAAGATTTTTTGCTGAATTGTTGGTCCTGCTAGAAGCAATTCGTTTAGAGCTATCCTAGATGTAGTTTAGTGGTAGTGCTTTCAAGACAGATTTGCGATTTAGCATACTTGACATCCCTCCAGAAACTATCCAACCAAGCTTGGTGTTTTGAAGCGTGGGCAAGGTGCTTTCCAAATTAATTTTCCCTTTAGCGATTATTTCGAAGAACAGACCAACGATAATTAAAAGATCAATTCGTTGTGACTGGTTGAAATGAGGGTCAGCTAGCGAAATGTTTTGTGGCATCCTCCATCCTGTAGTATTTATATTGAAATTTGGCTGGTAATCAGTGATACTATGGGACACAATACGATAGCTTGCATCCCGTGATTGCGCCGGATATCGAGTGCGCCATCAGAGTTCATGGAAGATTCCCCTATCCCAGAAATTAGTGTGTGCGATTGTCTAAGTTTCAAATTAAGTTGGCTAGCTAGGCGCGTAGTAATAAAGTATAACTGAGAAGCTGAATCTAATATTGCTCGGCAAGGCATAAATGCACCAACTCTATTTTAACGTAGATTATAGCAGCACGTAATTCATTGGCATTGTATTTAAGGTTTGTGGTGGAGAGTTCGTTAAATGGTGATTAGGTTGTGATAATGGAGATGAGCATGACACTAATGATGATGAAGTCGATGGTAATGGCTGAGAGCTTATAGATGGGTCGGATGATGGAGATGAAACTGAGGTCGATGGTATGGATGACTCTGGGATAATGTGCAGTAATGAATGGTGCTTCATGCGACAATGTTTACAATGAGTTGACTTACATTGCTGCAAGCTATGGCCTTTGCGTAAACAGTTGAGGCAAAGGTGCATTTTCTTTGCTTCCCTGTATCGAAGATTGGGACTCAAGCTTAAAAATCGGGAGCATTTTGGCAAATAATGATTTCTAGCATCGCAAAATAGGCAAATTGGATGGTTTGAGTTAGTAGGAGACGTAATCAGTACACTAGGGTTATATCTATGCATGCTTTTTCCCACCTGATGGTGTGGTGTTTGAATTACCACAGCTTGGTCAAAGTTTTCCATCATCCGGCACCTCTTTTATAAAAACGACTCCATAGCATCCCAGGGATCTACCTGGCTCAGAGATTGACAAATCATCTTCCCATTTTTCACGGGTCCTTTGATCCAGCTTGTGTGAATGAGAAATCCATCCAGAATTTGTTGTGTAGTGGCCAGGGTACGGATTGCTCGAAGATGCGAATTCATCCAATCGCTGAGCTCCCGAAGACCCTTAGCTGATCCCTTCTCGACACCTTTTAAACCAAATATTGCCTGAACGTGTGCCTGAAAGTGTAAAAGTGGTAAAAGCTGCAATAAAGTCCGGCCATTCTGAGTACGATCCTTGAAAACGAGCAATCTCTAGATTTGGCAATCGAGGCTTCCTAAATCTGAAAGAAAGATACGCATTGTTTTTAATATCAAAGGATTGGATTTAGTTTCGCCTTTAAATCCATTAAAATTGCGGTGATTAGGTTGTGATAATGGAGATGATGCATGATGCATGACACTAGTGATGATGAAGTCGATGGTAATGGCTGAGAGCTTATAGATGGGTCGGGTGACGGAGATGAAACTGAGGTCGATGGTAAGGATAATGTTCATGCGACAATGTTACAATGAGTTAACTTACATTGCTGCAAGCTATGCCCCTTGCGTAAACAGTTGAGACAAAGGTGCATTTTCTTTGCTTCCTTATATCAAAGATTGGGACTCAAGCTTAAAAATCGAGAGCATTTTGGTAAATAATGATCTCTAGCATCGCAAGCTGGATGGTTTGAGTTAGTAGCAGACGTAATAAGTACACCGAATATTGCCTGAACGTGTGCCTGAAAGTGTAAAAGTGGTAAAAGTTGCAATAAAGTCCGGCCATTCTGAGTACCATCCTTGAAAACGAGCAATCTCTAGATTTGGCAATCGAGGCTTCCTAAATCTGAAAGAAAGATCCGCACTGTTTATAATATCAAAGGATGTAGAATTGGCCGCTGTGGAATCCGGCAAAAGCAGTTTGCGCAGAGCTGCTAGTGCCCGATTTAGTTTCGCTTTTAAGTCCATTAAGATTGCGGAAAATTCAAACCGCGTATCTTTGCCATCCGAAAAGTCCAGTTTTTCCAGCGAAGTCTGTGCAGAATCGAATACCAAGTTCATAGAGTTCCCCCATTCCAGCCGAGCGAGGATTCATCAGATTCATCAAACTGCTCACTAGCTCCAGCAGTTAAGTAATCTTTCATTGCGTTTAACTGCCGAAAAACTTAAAGCACTTTGGCTCGGTAAAACTCGATGTTCTTTTTACCGAAATTTTTGCCCAGAAACAGTAAAGTAATGTATGTGACCATACACACACACGGCTATTTACACATATATGTATGCAATATACGCGTTTAACAATAATTAATTGCGATTCCTTTCATGTTTAATGTTTGCAGCACAACACTGTTTTGCTTCTTTCACAGCGCGAAAATGCTCAAAAAAAAAAAAACAAACGGCCGGCCGGCAGCGCGCACAAAAAGTGTTCGTGTGTTTGTGACTAAGATGCAGGAAACGACAGCGAAAATAAGATATTGCTTAAACGATATTAAACAATGTTAAAAACCGACATGCAGACTCCGATTAAAAGAATATCACGTCGGGGTCACCAAAATGTTTATGGGGAAAACAACCAAAATATAAATTAAACGCACGATAGGTTCAATTGAAATTATTTCTTGATTTTATTAGCTGTGCTCGGAGTTGCAGCGATTTTGTATAACTGACTTGCCGAAAGCTTGACTTCGAATTTTTGTACATGTTTTCGCTGTAGCTCAGCTGAATAGATAACGCGACAAATGTAGCGAGATAAGAAAGACGAGAACAACAAACATGCAAAGCTGTATAACAGCCTTGCGTGTGCAGCGCACACCTATGAGCATTTGACTAGCACCTCGGCGGTCTGCTCTAAACAATAGCCTTGCAGAGGGTGTAACATAAAATATAATAAACGAGTGTGAAACTTGTTAATTTACGAAAACAAACATAGGAACAGAAATTTCTATTTCAAAATATTTAAGACACTTTTTTCTAAATTTTGAAAATGGAAGTTTAAAGTTCTTCCTTATGGAAGTCGGAGGAAATGCGTGGTTACAGCCTAAAAATGCTACAATAAAAGTATATAGAGAAATCGGAAAACCACTGGAAACTGATGCCTATACCTCTAAAAAAACACAGGTACACAGCCAAAAAATTTAGCGAACACTATTTATTAGTTTTGTAACAGTTGGGTGCTCCAGAGTAAAAATCTAATATGATCCATCAGCGTAGGGTTCACCGGTACAGCTTAGAATTCGAAAATCCGTCGTTTAATGAAAAATGAAGTTTAATCATAAAAAGAAGTCCCGGCTGAACTATTAGTTTTTACGTCATGTAGATTTATTTTTATTTTCAGAATGTTTTTGTTTCTGACCTTATTGGATTTTTGGATGTTTTGTGACCAAAAGTAGGTTTTACTTCACGTATTCAATTCGCTGATCAGGATAACTAGTTGTTTAATATATCGTTTGTTGATCAGTACAGTATTTTAAAAGGACTTATATTTTAAGATCCTACCGGCTGCGCCAATTATAAGTTCGCAACTCCGATTAAATAAAAAAATATAATTTTATTTTATTCAACTGATTGTAACAAGGCTTTATTTATTTGTGAAGAACACCGACCTATTAGATTGAGGTCTCAAACTGAACTTAACTTGCTGATCTGATTCTGTTGACGATCAAGCCTTGGTCTCGAGCTTTTCGGGATTTGGGTGAGTTGTGAAATTGTTCTGAGAAAACTTTTGGTTTCTTTTGAGTGAATCTTTAATTACTCTTGGATTCAAGTGTCTGGACTCTTGGATACAAGTGCGCTCTTAGATTTTACGTCTTTGAAATGTCTTTGGATTGAAATAGGAATTTATGTGTTTGCGAGCCGAACTTTGATTGTCTTTCAACGTGTGAACGTGTCAATTGGGGGGAGTTGTTTAGTCTACAGTTTTAAGTGATAAGCTGGGACTAGCATTGGGTTATTTTCCGTTGGCCTTCGATTGTGGGCTCTTGTTCTAGGGTATATTGTGGATAAATAAAGTAATGGGTATATTCAGAGTGTTATGGGACTGTGTATGTGTTGCTTAAATATATACAGAGTCTTATAGGAATATGGGCAAATCACAATATATATCTTTTTTATATATTTTTTTTCTATTATTATTGCTTAATTGTCACCCTTGCGCGATGCAGTGGTTTCCGATATGGCAACAATTTCTTCTTGCATGTGTTATTATATATTCCCTCTTTTATTTAACTTTGAGATTCACCAATTACCCTTGCGCGATGCAGTGATCTTTGGGATTTCCTTCCTTACTTTTTTCTGTAATGTTGTCCATCGGTTACCCTTGCGCGATGCAGTGGTACTAATGGCAGCAACTAATAATTTTTTTGTTTCTACACTTTCTTTTGGCACCGTGCTGAAGCTAACTGGAATTCCTGCGCGATGCATTTTTTCTAGCCACGAGCGGACAGTAACTTGCAATAGATATTTTCTTTTTATTATTATTATTTTATTTATTTTTTTTTCATTTATTGACAGGCAGAGTATCCAACTAGCGACCTGGGTTTCTTTTCCCAAGCTGCATGTTTGACGATCGCGTCCAACCTTTGAACGTTATACTCTGAACTCACTCCGTCGAACGTTATGTTTCGATGACGTTGCGGGTGGCCAGGTTGCGTTGCAACGATATTCACAGTCAACATTATTTCACTTAATTTATTCTTGCCAATGTTCTTTGTTTTTTTTTTGTTCATTTTATGCTTTGTCAATTTTATCGTGCACCTTTTCTTTTTTCTATTTACACCATACACCTCACTTTCATTACATCACTACTTTAACTTACTGTTGCATATAAATTATAAAAATAATCGTTTTCATCACTTCGGTTCTTTTCAGCTCTCCGGGTATGGTATGTCCTTTTTCCTCTTTCCGGCTGATAGGTCCGTCTGCGCAAGTAATAGTAAGTTGTAGTTACTGCTCCTGATAATCATCAAATATTCAGATAAGATTTCAATAAACAGTTTGTGTTCGGTTAGGTTGTTCCAAACGGAATTATCTTTATTGTGGCTTGAGATTCAAGCCGAACCTCCGCCAAAGAATTGTATGTGTTTACAATTATGTATGTGTGGGTGTATAAATGCTAACAAGAAATTTTATAGAGCTCTACTGAGTGAGTGTCGTTTAGCAACATCCTGCCTTGTGCTTATGTTGCATTTCTTATGTCAATCATATGTGGGGCAACGAACGGCTAGCTGCCGGTCGCTGTCCAATTGGAAGAGGGTAGCACGGGAAGGTTTATGCGGTGGCGTAGTCGATGGTACCGGTATGGTAACTCGTGCGTTCGGCATATTAATCGTCAGTTTTTTTATATATTACTAAAAAAATATATACTTTTAATAAAAATATATATTTAATTCCTCTTCGATACCAACAAAAATTAACACGAAAAAAATGCAATGGTAAGTAAATAATATCCGTATCGATATTTAAAAGAAGCTGAATTATCTGTAAATCCGTTAGACCTTGCGTGTCGTTTAGATATCCTTAATAGGCACAAAAAGCAGCGAAAAACGTATAAGGAGCGTTGCTCTTCCAACATTTAGCGGAAATTAAAATATTATTCCTCATTATCTTTAATTAAAGTTTGTGATTTTTGAACTCCCTCAAAACCACTCCCCTAAATACGCTGTCCCTTCTGCAATCACCAAAGTTTTCAAGTTTTAATTAATACAAACATGTTCTCTCTAGTCTTTTTTTGCGATATTGGTACTGAGTCTTAATATTCATTGGGTTACACTTCAAACATTCATCGTAGATTTGAATATTTAATTTAATGTTGACAAAACTGACAGCACAAATAAACTTATAAAATATAAGTCAAGCGACATGGAAGAAGATCAAATAAAACGAGTCGAATATCAAAAGCACTTAATAGATGAAGTCATTTACCCGGACATTGAGCCTGGAATAATAAACCGGGCCATGATTTAAAACTCGTTTTCGCTAGAAGTTGATAGTAATGAGGAGCGACGTTTGCACCAATTGGAGCCAGTTGTTTTGGGTCATATAGAAACGTAGCGCTTGGAGTTTAATAGTAAGGTTTACTTCCAAATAGATCACCAAAACCACATATACAATTTATTACACAAGTACCACTTATTTTTAATATTATTTTAAAGTCTAAATGTATGGGTCATCCTTTTCCAAACCAAACTGATTTTTATAAACCAAATAATCACATATTTGTTTTGCCTCAAATTTTTTTAGACCAGTATCGGGGTTTTGGGAAAAAAAATTATAATTTTTGTTATAATTTTCTTAAGATATGAAAATAACAAGTTTGAAAATTTTCCTCTAACTAAAGCTCTATATCTCCGGTTGTAGACGTATTGTTTAGATAATTTTTTTAAAACTTAAAAAATATATATTTAAGGACAGCACCATCAATTTTTAAAAAATATTTTAAATAAAACATTAGTTATTATTGACAGACTTTTATGAAACCAATCAATTTTTCATTGTACATAGGACCAGGAGAGTTTTCCTGACCAACATGAGACTCGAGGAAGTCGGGTGTTTAGTTAAGTTAGTGAAGCAAACAACAACCGTTTTTTTCGCGGTACTGAAAATGAGGTCCTTGAGGTGAAAATGGGTACAGGCAACACCAACGGGTGGTTCAAGTAAACATAACTGATATTCAAGCTCAAATATTAAATGTGGATTCTTAGTTATTACAGTTTAAACTGGCCTAACACTAGGCTTTTATTTAGTATTTATGTATAAAAAATAGTATATATTTTGAGCTACATTTTAACAAGCATAAATTGCCATAGACACTAAACTATTCTTTCAAGAATTTAAGGCTGTGGGTTTCAAAAATTTCTTAATAAGATGAGTAGTAATATAGTAAGTGCGAAATAATGATATGATACTCACGATTATAATATTTAAATTCACTCGGTTTATTTATACCAAGACTCCCAGTTTACTTTTTATGCTCTTCATTATAAATTAAATGCCATATGTAGTATAAATTTGACACTTTTATTTTGCAATTATACTTTTTCGCCGGGATATGTAGTATACATTTTATTTTACTTTTTTTGTAAAAAAAACAGTAAAAATTCCCTATAAATGTCTAATGTTTACTTTTTGATAAAAGTAAACAAAAATTGTTTATTGTTTATTTTATATTACAAAAAATCTGAAATTATATAAGCTGATATAATAAAATAAAATTAAAAGCTGAATTAATACAAATAATATTATAAGACAACATAAAATAAAAAAATAAAACCATAAAATTATCAAAGTCGAAAAAAATAAACAAAATAAAGAGCTGAAGCTAAAAATTAATTAAAATTAAAAAAAAAAAAGCTGAAACAAAATAAAATCACTTAAAAACATACATATATGTATGTATCTACGAATGCACGGAACCCTTGGTTTATTTATGATGTTACGAGAGAAAACACACTAATATATTATTCACAACAAAAAATTGCAATTAAAAACAAAATATACACGATATTGAATTAAAGCAGAAAACAAGACGAAAAAACATTAAAATATGGTCACATATGGTCAGTATTCTTGTTTCACAGCAGAAACAAAAACCAACACTTCATTAAGCTTAGTTAAGATTCTAGGCTACATATAAAGGCCTTATAATACTTAGTATTGAGTTACTAGTGGTTTAAGGTTTGTACTTCTTAGTATATTGCTATTTTTTGTTCTACAGTCGTAAAAAAAAGTTTTGACTCTTCGGTTTAGTAGTATTTATTAAGTATTGAATTAATACTTATACTTTAATACTGCCTTTATTTTATTTTCATGACGCACTTAATAATTTTAAACTTTCGGTTTTTTATAGCCTTGCAAAGGGTGTAATATAAAATATAATAAACGAGTGTGAAACTTTTAAATTTATGAAAACAACATAGAAAGGTAAATATATATTTCAAAACTACAGAATTTCAAAATATGAGACAATTTTTTATAAACTATTAGTTTCGTAACAGTTGAGTGCTCCAGAGTAAAAACTAATATGATCCATCAGCGTAGGGTACGGTACAGCTAAGTATACGAAAATCCGGCGTTTAATGACCGCATCATTAAAAAAAGTCCCCTGCTAAACCATTATCTTTGACCTAGAAATATGACGTCAAAGTTGAAAAGTTGCCTCTTTAAAATATATATCTTCAATGGCACAAATTTTACTTTCTGTGAATTTTATAAAAATGTAATTTTCATGTCAATCCTAACCAATATTATGCTTTTGTTAATTCAATACGAAAATTGTCTCAATTTCCAGATAGCCTCCACTTTTACTCCATTCCGCACTCATATAATATTTTGTTCCCCTTCTTAGCGAACAAGATATTTTTCAAAACCTTAAAACTATCAAATCATCTCTTACGGATACGGTACTTAGCAATATTGAAGCGCCGATCAAAATCTACAAATTTACTCGAGCTCATCACAGTAATTAGAAATGGATTGGGAATTTACAGACTTCAAAGTCATGTCACTTCATGTCACTTCTGGCGTTCCCCAAGGCTGTCACCTAGGCCAACTTTGGCTTGTGATTTTCATTCAGTTAATTATTCTGCCACCGTACTCATGTTGTGAGTCGGAGCACATCTTAAAAATTCATTCCTTGTTTGACGGAAGAAGGTGTTCTGTTGTATGCAGACGACCTAAAAATGCAAATACATCTAGAGCTCCCTGAATCTCATTTTCTCCTGCAGGCGGACTTAAAACTAATACTAATACAGTAACCAGAATATTCTGTTTTTAAACCATTCTAATTACAACTTTGTCATTTTATCGAAGAAGTTATTTTCTTTGTAATTATTCACTATGGTCATTTTAGAAATATGCATGGCCTCTCATAACCCATTTAATCCGAGTTACATTGAGTTGAGTGAGTGCTTTAAGCACAATTAAACGAATTAATATAAGATCGTGTCGAATCTGACAGGATATGCAGTGAGTTAGTGAGTGAAACGAGTTTTGGTACACTTGAAAACATTCGAGTTATTCGAGAATGTTCGGAAGTTCTCGAAAGTGAGTTATGGACGGAATAGTGTAGCTTATTTAGTGTATGAGGTGTAATAATCCCATCAATAAATATACTTAAATATACTTAAATATACTTAAATATACTTAAATATACTTAAATATACTTAAATATACTTAAATATACTTAAATATACTTAAATATACTTAAATATACTTAAATATACTTAAATATACTTAAATATACTTAAATATACTTAAATATACTTAGATATACTTAAATATACTTAAATATACTTAAATATACTTAAATATACTTAGATATACTTAAATATACTTAAATATACTTAAATATACTTAAATATACTTAAATATACTTAAATATACTTAAATATACTTAAATATACTTAAATATACTTAAATATACTTAAATATACTTAAATATACTTAAATATACTTAAATATACTTAAATATACTTAAATATACTTAAATATACTTAAATATACTTAAATATACTTAAATATACTTAAATATACTTAAATATACTTAAATATACTTAAATATACTTAAATATACTTAAATATACTTAAATATACTTAAATATACTTAAATATACTTAAATATACTTAAATATACTTAAATATACTTAAATATACTTAAATATACTTAAATATACTTAAATATACTTAAATATACTTAAATATACTTAAATATACTTAAATATACTTAAATATACTTAAATATACTTAAATATACTTAAATATAATTAAATAGGTATTGATGGGATTATTAATAACGATTTAACAAAGTATTTAGCGCGACTTAAACACTGATTAACAAATTTACCACTGATTTATTATATGTTCTCAACTTTTCGTCCATCTCAGATAATCGTTGTCTAATACCCACCTGACAAAATAAACCAGATTACGATTTTGCAGAACACAAAAAAAAATGTATATTAATAAACTTTTGTATTTCTCAATTTTTCTGACGATCAACTAAATGTAAATGTATGTATTCGATAAATAGTTCAATTACATTGAAAAGAACTCCCAAATAATGACACGTCTTCGTTTACTGAGTTATAATTTCAAACTGTTTTTATTTCATAAAGTTTCTAAGCAAATAACATTTTATTTGATGATCAAACTCACTTTCTTTGTACTGAATATCTTTAAAACCAAACAAAACTTTCCTTTTCTTCATCGTTTAAATGTTAATCTAAACTGATTACATTCTTTTAGTTAATTGTTGATAGCATAATTAACGGATTGGTCCTCTGATAGAAGTGGATCTCAATCTCTTCATTGAAATACCTCATTTTATACTTTCTGCCTCTCAATTTTACTGTTTACTGTTACTGTAGATATTCTCTACCTAACAAAATGTCATAATTATCTGAAAAATTGTGCAAAAAAAAATTCTGTTTGGATGGGCAAATACCTTTTGGTTTAACTGTTACACTGTTATTTAATTTATACGGTCCATTTATAGTATAAACTTTCAATGTTTTTTAAGGATGCTCTCTTGGGCCTTTAAGCCACTTGGATGATTCTCTAGCTAGTCTCGGTGTCCCTGCTCGGGCGCCACTTGTAAGGATGCTCTCTGGCCGGGGTACAGATCTCAGTCAGATTCAGGAGTCAACGAGTGAATGAGTCGTTTGGGGGGGGGGGGGGGGGGGGGGGGGGGGGGGGGGGGGGGGGGGGGGGGGGGGGGGGGGGGTCACGCCGAAGGTTGTCGTGGACGTCGAGAGAGAGAGAGAGAGTAATGTCAGAGTTGATCGCTCCGTATCTTGCTCCACAGTTAAAAATCCCACGGGTTGGACCTTGGGCGAGGCCAAGCCAGGCGAACGATTTCACGAGGGTGGGAACGCCGGGTGATCCCGCTGGTCACTCCCGCGATTGGGACACGTAAGTCCTTTTCCGCGTGCTGGAGGCCAAAAATCCACCGGGCTGGACCTTCGGGCGAGGCCAAGCCGGGTAGAACTTGTCGGACTTGGGGGGGATTGAAGGGAAAAGGATGGCGGTATGGTCGACCAGTCGGGAATGATGTCCGCGCACAGGACACTTACACTACGAGGAGGAAAGCTAGGTTACTAGACCAGACGGGCCGGGTGTCCGCGTGCCGGTCGCATGCGCTACGAGGGAGGGAAATCTAAGATACTAGACCAGACGAGACGGGTGTCCACGTGCGGGTCTCAAATACTACAATGAGGGAGGCTGAGATACTAGACCAGACGGGCCGGTGTCCGCGTACAGGTCTCAAATACTACTAAGAGGAAAGCTAGGATAGTAGACCAGACAGATGTCCGCGTACCGGTCTCAAATAATACGGGGAGGGAAGCTAGGATACTAGACCAGACGGGCCGGGTGTCCACGTACAGGTCACATGCACTACGAGGAGAGAAGCTACTGATCGACTACGAATAAAAGAATCACAAACAAGGGATTTCACTTTTACTTCTTCTCTTTATATTTTTTTTATATTATTTTATTTATGTAATACCCTCCTACGAGTCCGGTGTATGACCACCTCCCCCACGCTCCCTTTTTCTCGCTTTCGGGATTTCTGGTATATTCCTTAATTTCTAGTATTTTCTAATACTCACTAAATATCGACTAGCGTTGCCATTCGGGTTTGGAACTTAACTACGGCTTAATATTCGGTTTTAACTTAATATTTATTATCCATTATGCTTCGCTTACACCTATAACCTTACACACTACCAAAAATTGTATCGTACACCGTCTAGGTGTGTACGTTACAGTTTTAATTGTTGCTGTTTTATCTTTTGTGAGGAGTCTTAAAACTCCCCACAAATTCCGATGCAGGAGAGTTGTATAGCAACAGCGAAGGAGGCGAGAATGCCGGAGGATTCAAGGGCAACAAGGTCAGAAGGTAAGCAATGGACCTTGGACCCGAGCAAAGCGGAGACACCGTGAATCTGGACATGGGACCCTCACACGGCAAGGGCAACAAGGTCGAACGGTAAATTGTCGGACTTCGGACCCGCACAAAGAGGACGCACCGTGAACAAACGGTGCAGCAGTGGACCTTGGACCCGATCACGCGAGCTGGAGAAGCGAGTACTAGGATCAAGATCGCAAAGTCGAGACGCCGAAAGACTGAGAGTCTACAAAGTTGAGACTACAACGCTGAGATCCAACTAGGTCGTGGTAAAATCGAACTCAGGGAGTCCTTGCGTGGAGTCTGCGATACAGGTGGCTGGGCGAAGAGGTCGATCCTAGTTCTACCTGCTCGGCGATACACCTTGCCGACACAATCCGGACCAAACTTAGGGAGCCTGCGATAAAGGTGGCTGGGCGAAAAGGCAGAACCTAGTTCTGCCTGCTAGGCGAAACACCTTGCCGGTCCCGACAGTGAGGATCGCATAATATCCGTAGTCTCGAAGGAGCCGTCACGAGTCAGATAACAGCAAGCAGTCGACGACGAGGAGCCACGCCGCGAAAGACAGCGACGAGGAGCGATGCCGCAGAGGACGACGACGAGGAGCAGCAGTAGCGGAACAGCCGCGAGGCTTGCATAAGGAGACGAATAAAAACCGTTACGATCCCAACAGAACTCTTGCGTTATTCTTTGGTCAAAGGCAATCACCCAATATAAATTTGGTGGAACGCCTGTTAACGTTGCGAGCGAGAATACCTAAGAAATCAGGTCGTTACATCTGGCGCCCATGAGTGATTGCCCTGACCAAGAAATCAAAAGATCAAAGATAGGAAAGTCCTAGATTTATAATCTCAAGAAGGAGGACTTCGCCGAGGTGAGCAATGTTCTGGGAATAGAACTCGAGGGCTCAGTAGAGGCGATGAGGAAGACGGTTTACCGCATAGCAGAAGACCCGGTCTTGGCAGAGTTAGTGACAGTTAGTTATAGCAAGCCTGGATATTCAGAGCATGGCAAGCGACGGCAGGCAGCAAAGGGCACCGAGAAGGCAGCGAGAAGGCAGCCGCGAGGGGAAAGAAAGCTTACGGCCACATCCGCAGGACTACGCCTAGGTGGCCAAGCAAGTCCAAGAGTGCAACTTTCGGTATGACGGCAACGATAATCCACTGGAGTTCCTGGAGCAGGTCAGCCGTGACATATGGTCTGGATATAAACCAGATCCCACGAGCAATGCCGGAGCTGCTGCAGGGCAGAGCCCTGAGTTGGTTCAAAGCCAACAACCGGCAGTGGAAAAACTGGAGAGACTTTATATTCAGCTTCCAAGGCTATTTCCTCCCTCGAGGCTACATGGAGAAGCTAGCGGACAAGGTCAGGCAGCGGAGGCAGACAAACGGGGAAAAATTTAAGGATTACATGGTGGACATGCAGACGCTGTTGTGGCCCCTGGGTATGTCTGCCAAAGAAGTCATGAAAAGGATAAAGGAGAACAGCACGCCGGCCCTCCGAATGTTTATCCGGCCGTACGAGTGTCGGCACCTGGACACCCCGATGTCGCTGGCAGACGAGTTCGAGGAGCTGGAGGAGCAACTGGAGAAGTTTGAAATGGAAAACTACTCCCAGAGAACACAGAACCGCCCAGTGCCAAGGCCAAGGGCAGATGCGGTGTGTAGGCGGTGCCAGGAGGACACGGATGCGCCACGGAAGCATAAGCCGCAGGAACACGGACCACCAGCCGATCGCAGTGGACTTATCCAGAATCCACCCAACGCTTGCCGCAGATGCGGGGGAAGGAGTGCCGGAACCGGCGACTCACGTTCTGCTGGCGATGCGGAAAGATAGGTGTCCGAACGGTGGAGTGCTGTTCGGGAAACACGCAAAGTTCCAGCCTCCGAGAGGCGGCCAGGGAAAGTAAGGTGCTGCCTCTCAAAATAATGGGCGACCTGAAGGCGGAAGAAATGCAACTGTACGCAACTGTACAACTCAAAGGTGACGCGAATGTTAAGGTCACGGTGGACACCGGCGCCACATATATTTATTTAATTTTAATTTAATTTTGTTTTAGTATCCCGACGATATAAGACTAAGTCTTTTCAGATTCATCGGTCACTTTATGATTGTTCATTTAAACTTAAATACTTTGGGATTCATACAATAATACTTAAATACTAGAAGTACAATTACATTACATTACGTTACAATAATAATTTAACATTTTAACAAGTTATGGTGACATGAGTAACATAAAGATATGAATTGAATTTAAAATAAAATGAGATTGACATTAAAAATTATAAATTAATATTAAAATAAGAATAAGAATTAGCTTGCGCAGAAATAAGAGGGTTTTTAACTTAATCCATGACTCAAGGCTTAGTTAAAAAATTTAGTTTGAGTAACATGTTGTGTGCTCCCTGCGGTTTAAATTAAAATCATATCGCGCAATTGAGTTGAAGGCAACTTTTAGTTTTCTCATGCTTATGGCGTCGCAGTAACCAAATACTTCAATTCCGTAAAACAACGTTGGAATTATGCATGTTTTCGCTACAAGCATCCTGATATTCTGTGGTACAAGGTTTTCTGGATAAGGAAAGCTGCCTGAGCATGCCATATGCTTTTCCTGTGGCTTTGTTCACATGGTCATCCCACGTTAAGGTGGAATTAAATTCTATTCCCAGATTTGTGGCTCGTTTAACAAATTCTATTTCAACATTTTTTACCTCAATCTTTGGAAGACAGCTAAAGTCAATTGATTTTTTATGAATTAGAATGCCCTTTGATTTGGATGGAGTGAGTCTTAACCCGTTCGCATCAGCCCAATCATTTATTTGTTTAATTTTATTGTTGCTAATTCTAATACACTCACTAATTCGACTTAGGCTAACATATAACTGGACATCATTTGCATATAGGTGCACATCACAAGCAGAAATACATTTAGGGAGATCATTTACATATAGCGAGAAAAGCAGTGGACCTAAAACTGAGCCTTGTGGGACTCCTTCTGTGAGAGGCAGAAATGAAGATTTTTGCGACCCGGAGACGACGGCCTGCACCCTGTTTGTGAGATATGTTCGGATGAGGTTTATTGCACTTGAAGAGAAATTTTACAGTGTGCGAATCTTTGTGCAGAATATTTCGTAGTTTATCGAGTCAAATGCTTTGCTAAAGTCAAGAAGTGTTAGGAGGGTTACTTTGCTGTCATCGATTTTTTGGCGAATGTCTTTGGTTATCTTTAAAATGTCGGTTGTACAACTTCTGTGCTTTTTAAAACCTGATTGCTTACAACTAAGAAGATTATTGTTCTCCAGGTGATTTTGCATCTGCAGGGCAACTAATTGCTCAAAAGCCTTTGCAAGGAAAGGCAAGATGGAATTTGGTCTAAATTCATTTTTTGATTTCGGGACGGGCAAAATTTTAGCAATTTTCCAGCAATCAGGAAACATTGACGTGGTAAAAACTATATAAAAAATATGGGTAATATAACAAATTAGTTTTGGGAGCAACATTTTTATAAATTTGGGACTAACATAATCTAGACCTTCTGCATTCAAGGACTTCAAATGGACGTACACACATAAAGCTAAAAATAATATCACAGGATGTTGTTGAGTTCAGGTACAAATTATGTGTAGGAATGACGAAAGGAACCTCTGAAAATTTCTTATTAAGGGCGTCTACATCAAGGTCCGATTTAACCATAGCATTTTGTTTTCCTATGCCTAGGCTTCTCAAATCCTTCCAAACTTGACCAGGAGTCTCTGCATTGGCAAATTTATCATTATAAAATCTACGTTTGGAGGAAGAGATCGAGTTTGAGACTAAGTTTCTCAGTTGTTTAAAAATGATGTGCAGGCTTTCAGTTTTATACCTTTTCCAGCGTTTGTAGGCATTATCCCGCAGGCGAATTTGTTTTTTAATTTCCAAATTAAACAATGACTGTACGGCAGGTTTTTGTGTTTTTGTTCTTTACGGAACACAGAGTTCAAATAACCGTCGAATATTGGAATTAAATAATAGAAGTTGATTCTGTGGCGAAGTCAAGTCATAAATATTTGTCCAGTCATAATTTTCAAATTCAGTTAGTAGGTTGTTGAGATTGATTGATTTATAATCCCTATAGTTAAAACATCGTGTTGAACTGTCAGAAATTAAATCATATGTCATAAATATTAAGTCAAGTTTAGAGAACGCTGGCACACACAGCTGGTCATAGAGAAGGATTTTTGACGGTTCACTAACAAAGAAAACATCTAACAAAGAGCTACAGGTTCTTGTGAAATGCGTAGGTAGTTGGCAGTTTACCAAGCTTAGGCCAAGAGATTTAAAGTCATTTTGTACACTTTGTTCTATGATCATATTGCTGTTAAGATCTCCAGCCAGGATTACGTTTTCATAAGCCACAGATATGTCTGATATGGACTCTAAGAGATCAGTGTATTCGGTCATTCGATGGGGTCTATAAATACAACAGATTAACATTTTTGATTTGGAACTAGGATCTACGACTTCCAGAAACAAATATTAAACTCTACCTTTGATCGGGTTTGATTTAATAAGCTTCGAAGTGTATTTGTTGCTTACAAAAATCGCCACACCACCTGCGTGTTCTAATCTGTTTAACCTATGCAACACGTAGCCATCATATTCAAAAGGGACGTCACTGTAGCCACTTTCAAACCATGTTTCTGAAACACACACTATATCAACATTTGATCCTACAAAAAGTTACCTAAACTCATCCATTTTTCTGACCAAGCTTTGAGCATTTATGTGGACAATCTTCAGACCAACTTTTTGTTTACACAGAATTCTCAGCAGACTGCTCGCTTTTGCATTATTTGTACTGAACTGCATTAATAGTGGGGTATAAGGTAAATTGGGAAACGCACATATGAACTGAGAAGGCACAAGCAAGGTTTAAACGAAAAAAGATTACCACTAGAAAACTTAAATTACTCTTAAAAACTATAAAATAAAGAGATTAGCTGCAAAAGAGATGTTATTTACGAAAGCTATTTTGGGCAGCACGAGGGGTAACTTCGGCAACCAGTGCGCTGGATCCAGAGAGGGCGAGAGCAGACTCAGCAGCCGTGATCGCTGAGAGCTCATCAAGTTGCTGGATAATGTATATGTGCACAGTCCCACGGCGCGTAAAAACGCAGCAAGAGATTTCTGCTTCTTCAAACGCATGGCTTCTTTAAATATGAGGAAATTATGTCTCGTGAGCTGCTCATTAACATAGAGAGCGGCCGGCGAGTCAAAGCCCAACAGGTGTATGCTCAGTTGCTGTTTTGTTGTGCGTCGAAAATCAGCCAGTGCGCGAAGAAGTGAAACTTTTTCCCTCGTAGTTTCCAATTTTATCAGAATTGGCGGGTCGACCAGTGAATTTTTGCGATTTTCGGACCCTAAAAATGTCGCGGACTCTCAACATAAGGAACGCCATGCATACGCACTGCGCAAGCCTCGCTTTCGGCACGCTGTGCGTCAAGCTTACCTTGCACCGTGCCAATTTGGGATTTTAGGGAGCGCAGCTCCTCAACCTCCTGCTCCAGCTGCAACATGCGATCGGCCATCTGCTTCATCTCCGTGGTGACGCCCAAGAGCCGTTCTTGCAGCACCTCAAGCATCTCTCCTCGACCTCACGGACGGTGGACTTGATCAGCTGGGTTTGTTCATCAAAACGGCTATTCAGTGTATGAGGCAGTGTCATAGGCAGCGTCAGAGGGGCGCCCGCGCTTAGAGCCAGAGGTTTCTTTCAAGCGTTTTCCCTCTGGCAAAATCATATTTTGTTTTTATTCTTCGTTGAGTTGGTGTTGTGTTGGTGACGAGTGTTTTATGTGTCGAGTGTTTTGTCTCTGTGCTCTTGTATTATGTTATGCACTGTTTCTTAAATGATTTGTTGTTGCACTTAAAATTGTGGGTTTATTAGGAAGCGATTTTTGTAGCTTAGAACTGATTTATTCCGGGCAAAATGAACTTTTATGTGTTGTACTCTTATTTATGCTGCTGTAGTAAGCAGTTTTTAGTTTTTTTTTTAAAGCCGTGTTTAAGGTATTTTTGGTGTTAAAGCGGAGCTTCACAAAAGGGCGTCTATTCGATTCGATAACCAATGAATTTGTTTTGATATACATATTTGTTGTTTATATATATTTTTTTTTCTATTATTATTGCTTAATTGTCACTTTTGCGCGATGCAGTGGTTTCCGATATGGCAACAATTTCTTCTTGTATGTGGTATTATTTATTCCCACTTTTATTTAATTTTGAGATTCACCAAACACCCTTGCGCGATGCAGTGATCTTTGGGATTTCCTTGTCTGTTTACTTTTTTCTGTGATGTTGTCCATCGGTTACCTTGCGCGATGCAATGGTACTAATGGCAGCAACTAATACATTTTTTTGTTTCTACACTTTTTTTTGCACCGTGCTGAAGCTAACTGGAATTCCTGCGCGATGCATTTATTATTATTTTCTTTTTATTATTATTATTTTATTTTTTTTTCATTTATTGACAGGCAGAGCGACCAGGGTTTCTTTCCCCAAGCTGCATGTTTGACGTTCGCGTCCAACCTTCGAACGTCATACTCTGAACTCACTCCGTCGAACTATATGGTTCGATGATGTTGCGGGTGGCCAGGTTGCGTTGCAACGATACTCACAGTCAACACATTATTCACTTCATTTATTAAACACACCTCACTTCCATTACATCACTACTTTAACTTACTGTTGCATATAATTTATAAAAGTAATCGTTTTTCATCACTTCGGTCCTTTTCAGCTCTCCGGGTATGGTCCGTCCGTCTGAGCAAGTTATAGTAAGTTGTAGTTACTGCTCCTTATAGTCATCAAATATTCAGATAAGATTTTAATGTGATGTTGATGTGTTCGGTTAGGTTGTTCCAAACGGAATAATCTTTATTGTGGCTTGAGATTCAAACCGAACCTAGCTGCCGGTCGCTGTCCAATTGGAAGAGGGTAGCACGAGAAGGTTTAGGCGGTGGCGTAGTCGATGGTACCGGTATGGTAACTCGTGCGTTTGGAATATTAATCGTTAGTTTTTTATATATTACTAAAAAAACTATATACTTTTAATAAAAAAATATATCTAATTCCTCTTCGATACCAACAAAAATTAATACGAAAAAAACGCAATGGCAAGTTAATAATATCCGTATCGATATTTAAAAGAGGCTGAATTATCTGTAAATCCGGTTGACCTTGCGTGTCGTTTAGAAATCCTAAATAGGCACAAAAAGCAGCGAAAAACGCATAAGGAGCGTTGCTCTTCCAACATTTAGTGGAAATTCAAATATTATTATTCATTATTATCTTTAATTAAAGTTTGGTGATTTTTGAACTCCTCAAAACCACTCCCTTAAATACGCTGTCCCTACTGCAATCACCAAAGTTTTCAAGTTTTAATTAATACAAACTTGTTCTCTCTAGTCTTTTTTTTGCGATATTGGTAGCTTGAATACTGAGTCTTAATATTCATTGGGTTACACTTCAAACATTCATCGTAGATTTAAATATTTAATTTAATGTTGACAAAACTGACAGCACAAATAAACTTATAAAATATAAGTCAATCGACATGGAAGAAGATCAAATAAAACGAGTCGAATATCAAAAGCACTTAATAGATGAAGTCATTTACCCGGACATTGAGCCTGGAATAATAAACCGGGCCATGATTGAAAACTCGTATTCGCTAGAAGTTGATAGTGGTGAGGAGCGACGTTTGCACCAATTGGAGCCAGTTGTATTGGGTCATATAGAAACGTTGCGCTTGGAGTTTAATAGTAAGATTTACTTCCAAATAGATCACCAAAACCACATCCAATTTATTACACAAGTACAACTTATTTTTAATATTATTTTGAAGTCTAAATGTATGGGTCATCCTTTTCCAAACCAAACTGATTTTTATAAACCAAATAATCACATATTTGTTTTGCCTCAAATTTTTTTAGCCAGAATCGGGGTTTATGGAAAAAATATTATAGTTTTTGTTATAATTTTTAAAGATATGAAAATAACAAGTTTCAAAATTTCCCTCTAACTAAAGCTCTATATCTCCGGTTGTAGACGTATTGTTAAGATAATTTTTTTAAAACTTAAAAAATATATATTTAAGGACAGTCCCATCAATTTTTAAAAAAAATTTTTAAATAAAAAATTAATTATTATTGACAGACTTTTATGAAACCAATAAATTTTTCATTGTACATAAGATCAGGAGAGTTTTCCTGACCAACATGAGACTCGAGAAAGTCGGGTGTTTAGTTAAGTTAGTGAAGCAAACAACAACCGTTTTTTCGCGGTACTGAAAATGAGGTCAATTGAGGTGAAAACACTGTGGTATGGGTACAGGCAACACCAACGGGTGGTTCAAGTAAACATAACTGATATTCAAGCTCAAATATTAAATGTGGATTCTTAGTTATTACAGTTTAAACTGGCCTAACACTAGGCTTTTATTTAGTATTTATGTACAAAAAATAGTATATATTTTTGAGCTACATATTAACAAGCATAAATTGCCATAGGAACTAAACTATTCTTTCAAGAATTTAAGGCTGTGGGTTTCAAAAATTTCTTAATAAGATGAGTAGTAATTTAGTAAGTTCACTCGGTTTATTTATACCAAGACTCCCAGTTTACATTTATGCTCTTCATTATAAATTAAATGCCATATGTAGTATAAATTTGACACATTTATTTTGCAATTATACTTTTTCGCCGGGATATGTAGTATACATTTTATTTTACTTTTTTGTAAAAAAAACAGTAAAAATTCCCTATAAATGTCTAATGTTTACTTTTTGATAAAAGTAAACAATAATTGTTTATTTTATATTACAAAAAATCTGAAATTATGTAACATAAAATAAACAAAATAAAACCATGAAATTATCAAAGTCGACAAAAAATATATAAAATAAAGAGCTGAAGCTAAAAATTAATAAAAAATTAAAAACCAAAATAGCTGAAACAAAATAAAATCACTTAAAAACATACATATGTATGTATCTACGAATGCACGAAACCCTTGTTGGTTTATTTATGATGTTTCGAGAGAAAACACACTAATATATTATTCACAACAAAAATTGCAATTAAAAACAAAATATTATTGCCTTTATAAAAATATATTTTGTTTGATTTTACTTAGATGGTGCCTGCGCACACGATATTGAAGTAAAGCACAAAACAAGACGAAAAAAACATTAAAATATGATCACGCTCTTGAATTCGAAGTATTCTGGTTTCACAGCAGGAACAGAAACCAGGCTACAGATATAGGCCTTATAATATTTAGTATTGAGTTACTAATGGTTTAAGGTTTTGTACTTCTTAGTATATTGCTATTTTTTGTTCTACAGTAGTATTTAATAAGTATTGAATTAATAATTTATACTTTAATACTGCCTTTATTGTATTTTCAAGACGCACTTATTAATTTTAAACTTTCGGTTTTTTATAGCCTTGCAAAGGGTGTAATATAAAATATAATAAACAAGTGTGAAACTTTAAAATTTACGAAAACAAACATAGGAACAGAAATTTATATATCAAAACTACAAAATTTCAAAATATAAACCTGCTAAACCATTATCCATGTCCTAGAAATATGGCGTCAAAGTTGAAAAATTTGATTTTGTCACAGTTACTTCAGTCTTAAAGTGTCTCTTAAAAATATATATCTTCAATGGCACAAATTTTAATTTCTGTGAATTTATAAAAATTTAATTTTCATGTCAATCCTAACCAATATTATGATTTTGTTAATTCAAAACGAAAATTGTCTCAATTTCCAGATAGCCTCCACTTTTACTCCATTCCGCACTCATATAATATTTTTGTTCCCCTTCTTAGCGAACAAGATATTTTTCAAAACCTTAAAACTATCAAATCGTCTCTTACGGAGCTCAATATTGAAGCGCCGATCAACATCTACAAATTTACTCGAGCTCATCACAGAAATGGATTGGGAATTTTACAGACTTCAAAGCTGGTTCATGACACTTCTGGCGTTCCCCAAGACTGTCACCTAGGCCAACTTTGGCTTATGATTTTCATTCAGTTAATTATTCTGCCACCGTACTCATGATGTGTGTCGAAGCACATCTTTAAAATACATTTTTTTTTTCGACGGATAAAGATGTTCTGTTGTATGCAGACAACCTAAAAATGATTGCATCTAAAGCACCCTGAATCTCATTTTCTCCTGCAGGCGGACTTAAAAAATATTAATACAGTAACCAGAACATTCTGTTTTAAACAGAATGGTAATTATTCACTATGGTAATTTTAGATATATGCATGGCATCACTCATAACCCACTTTAACCTCAATGAATCCGAGTTGCATTGAGTTGAGTGAGTGCTTTAAGCACAATGAATCGAATTAATATAAGATCGTGTCGAATCTGACAGGATAAGCAGTGAGTTAGTGAGTGAAACGAGTTTTGGTAACTTGAAAACATTCGAGTTATTCGAGAAAGTTCGCAAGCTCTCGAAAGAGAGTTATGGACGGAATAGTGTAGCTTATTTAGTGTATGTATAGACAAATGCTTACAAAGATATTGATGGGATTAATAATAAAAATTTAACAAAGTATTTAGCGCGACTTAAACACTGATTAACCACTCATTTGTTATATGTTCTCAATTTTCGTCCATCTCAGATAATAGTTGTCTAATAGCCACCCCTGACAAAATAAAACAGATAATGTTTTTGCAGAACACAAAAAAAATGTATATTAATAAATCTTTTGAATTTCTCAATTTTTCTGACGATCAACTAAATGTAAATGTATGTATTCGAATAAATAGTTCAATTACATTGAAAAGAATGACCAAATAATGACCCGTCTTCGTTTGCTGAGTTACAATTTCAAACTGTTTTTATTTCATAAAGTTTCTTAGCATATAACATTATATTTGATGATCAAACTCACGTTCTTTGTATTGAATATTTATACCCTTGCAGAGGGTATTATAATTTCAGTCAGAAGTTTGCAACGCAGTGAAGGAGACGTTTCCGACCCTATAAAGTATATATATTCTTGATCAGCATCACTAGTAGAGTCGATCTAGCCATGTCCGTCTGTCCGTCCGTCTGTCCGTCTGTCCGTCCGTTTATATGCAAACTAGTCTCTCAGTTTTTAAGCTATCTGCATGAAACTTTCCCAAAAGTTGTATATAAGTCGGAGCGAGCCGGATCGGACGACTATAGCATATAGCTCCCATAGGAACAATCGGAAAAATAAATGAAAAAAAATTATAACTTTGCTGTTTTTTAATTTTTTTTTTAGTTCTTCGACATTTAGTAATGGTTTAATATTTCAGAATTATGATTTAAATTTTATCAAAATCGGACGACTATAGCATATAGCTCCCATAGGAACAATCGGAAAAATAAATGAAAAAAAATTATAACTTTTCTGTTTTTTAATTTTTTTTTTAGTTCTTCGAGATATAGTAATGGATAAATATTTCAGAATTACGGTTTAAATTTCATCAAAATCGGACGACTATAGCATATAGCTCCCATAGGAACAATCATAAAAGTAAATAAAAAAAAATTATAACTTTGGTGTTTCTAAATTTTTCTATAAGTTCTTCGACATATAGTAATGGATAAATATTTCAGAATTACGGATAAAATTTCATCAAATAGGACGACTATATCATATAGCTCCAATAGAAATAATAACATTATATAAAATAACTACCTAATAATGAGCAAATCATCATTGCTTCAATGTTTTTAGACATATACGCAAGTAAATCATAATTTTTTTTGTTTTCAAAAATATTTAATTCTTGCAATAGCTGTAAGGGTATATAAACTTCGGCATGCCGAAGTTTGCTTCCTTTCTTGTTTTAATATCAAACAAACCCCCTATAAAATTTTCATTTTCTTCATCGTTTAAATGTTAATCTAAACTGATTACATTCTTTTAGTTAATTGTTGATAGCATAATTAACGGATTGGTCCTCTGATAGAGGTGGATCTAAATCTCTTCATTGAAATACCTCATTTTATACTTTCTGCCTCCCAATGTTACTGTTTACTGTTACTGTAGATATTCTCTACCTAACAAAATGTCATAATTATCTGACAAATTGCTCAAAAAAAATTTCTGTTTGGATGGGCAAATACCTTTTGGTTTAACTGTTACACTGTTATTTAATTTATACGGTCCATTTATAGTATAAACTTTCAATGTTTCAATTGTTGCTTTTTTATCTTTTGTGAGGAGTCTTAAAACTCCCCACAAATTCCGATGCAGGAGAGCTGTATAGCAACAGCGAAGGAGGCGAGAATGCCGGAGGAGTCAAGGGCAATAAGGTCAAACGGTAAACAACGGACCTTGGACCCGAGCAAAGCGGAGACACCGTGAATCTGGACATTGGACCCTCACACGGCAAGGGCAACAAAGTCGAACGGTAAATTGTCGGACTTCGGACCCGCACAAAGAGGACGCACCGGCAGTGGACCTTGGACCTGATCACGCGAGCTGGAGAATCACCGGCTTTAAAAAGGCGGCGCGAGCGCAGCGCACCACGAAGTAATAGTGCGAGAATCAGAGCGA
Source organism: Drosophila gunungcola (assembly GCF_025200985.1). Lineage (NCBI taxonomy): Eukaryota > Metazoa > Arthropoda > Insecta > Diptera > Drosophilidae > Drosophila > Drosophila gunungcola. The sequence goes on from NW_026453345.1 coordinate 57,697, forward strand.
GTGCGCGTACGCGAGACCAGTAGCAAGTTAGTCAAGTGCCCAGTACCAGGATCAAGATCGCAAAGTCGAGACGCCGAACGACTGAGAGTTTACAATGCTGAGACTACAACGCTGAGATCCAACTAGGTCGTGGTTAAATCGAACTTAGGGAGTCCTTGCGTGGAGTCTGCGATAAAGGTAGCTGGGCGAAGAGGTCGATCCTAGTTCTACCTGCTCAGCGATACATCTTGCCGACACAATCCGGACCAAATTTAGGGAGCCTGCGATAAAGGTGGCTGGGCGATAAGACAGAACCTAGTTCTGCCTGCTAGGCGAAACACCTTGCCGGTCCCGACAGTAAGGTTCGCATAATATCCAGAGTCTCGAAGGAGCCGTTACGAGTCAGATACCAGCAAGCAGTCGACGACGAGGAGCCACGCCCCCAAAGACAACGACGAGGAGCGACGCCGCAGAGGACGACGACGAGGTGCAGCAGTAGCGGAACAGCCGCTTGCATAAGGAGGCGAATAAAAACCGTTACGATCCAAACAGAACTCTTGCGTTATTCTTTACTCAAAGGCAATCACCCAATATAAATTTGGTGGAACAAACCCATAACCTCTCTGAGCTAGCCGCCTCTTAACGTAGCGAGCGAGAATACCTAAGAAATCAGGTCGTTACATCTGGCGCCCATGGTGCCCTGACCAAGAAAACAAAAGATCAAAGATAGGAAAGTCCTGGATTTATAATCTCAAGAAGGAGGTCTTCGCCGAGGTGAGCAATGTGCTGGGAATAGAACTCGAGGGCTCAGTAGAGGCGATGAGGAAGACCCTGGCCGGTCGTGGCAGAGTTAGTGGCAGTTAGTTATAGCAAGCCTCGATATTCAGAGCATGGCAAGCGACGGCAGGCAGGCGGCCACATCCGCAGGACTACGCCTAGGTGGCCAAGCAAGTCCAAGAGTGCAACTTTCGGTATGACAGCAACGATAAGCAGGTGGAGTGGTCAGCCGTGACATATGGTCTGGATATAAACCAGATCCCACGAGCAATGCCGGAGCTGCTGCAGGGCAGAGCCCTAAAGTGGTTCATAGCCAACAACCGGCAGTGGAAAAACTGGGGAGACTTCATATTCAGCTTCCAAGGCTATTTCCTCCCTCGAGGCTACATGGAGAAGCTGGCGGACCAGGTCAGGCAGCGGAGGCAGACATACTGGGAAAAAATTAAGGATTCTATGGTGGACATGCAGACGCTGTTGTGGCCCCTGGGTATGACTGCCAAAGAAGTCCTGAACAGGATAAAGGAGAACAGCACGCCGGCCCTCCGAATGTTTATGCGGCCGTGCGAGTGTCGGCACCTGGACACCCCGATGTCGCTGGCAGACGATTTCGAGAAGCTGGAGGAGCAACTGGAGAAGTTTGAAATGGAAAACCACTCCCAGAGAATACAGAACCGCCTAGTGCCAAGGCCAAGGGCAGATGCGGTGTGTAGGCGGTGCCAGGACGACACGGATGCGCCACCGAAGAATACGCCGATCGCAGTGGATTTATCCAGAATGCAGCCAACGCTTGCCGCAGATGCGGGGGCGCAGACCATTGGACGAAGGAGTGCCGGAACCGGCAACTCACGTTCTGCTGGCGATGCGGAAAGATAGGTGTCCGAACGGTGGAGTGCTCTTCAGGAAACACGCAACGTAAGGTGCTGCCTCTCAAAAATAATGGGCGACCTGAAGGCGGAAGAAATGCAACTGTACGCAACTGTACAACTCAAAGGTGACGCGAATGTTAAGGGCACGGTGGACACCGGCGCCACAGCGAGTTTCATCAGCAAAGAGCTGGCGGACAGGCTGCAGGCGGCAGGAAAGGTTGGACTCACAAAGAGGCAAGTACGGATGGTGGACGGTAGATTATTATTATTATTAATATCGGGGTGTCCAGTGTACCGCGACCTGTAAGATCTATTGTACCCCCATTCAGAGCCTACAGCTCAGATATCAACCCGCTTCCTCGAATAAAGTCGAGGAGTTTTAGTGGGTTGATTCTTCCTAGGAGCTCAGGCGTAAGAGTTCTGGTTCCTAAGATTTTACATCTTATACTTGCTAACGCCGGACAGTCTGCAATGATGTGTCTAGAGGTTTCGTCCTCTATGTCGCAGAATCTGCAAGTTCTACTGCTGATTATTCCCATCTTACCTAGGTGACTTTTCAGTCTACAGTGCCCGGTTAGTAATCCGCTAACGATCCTAAGTGAATTTTTCCCCAGTTGAATAAGTTCCTTGAACCTCTTCTTGTTATAGTTATTTACTTGAGTTTTGGCTTGCCTTAGGCCTGGGGTATTTCTCCAGTGTTCTTGTCTCATGGCGCCTTCCACTTTCCTAAGGTATTCTTTTATAGTGTACCTCCCTATGCCACAGTAGGGCTCTGGGCCTACCAAGGGCTGTTCGGCTCCTAGTTTTGCCATTTTATCGGCAAGCTCATTTCCGGATTTATCCTTATGTCCCGGAATCCATCTGAGGGCCAGCCTATTTCGGCTGCCCAGTATATTTAGCTTACTCTTCACCTCTAGGACTAGCTTCGAGGTGATTTTGTTGCTATGTAAAGCAGTAATTGCTGCTCGGCTGTCCGAAAGGATCGATTTGTCCTTTTCCTTATATCCACGCTGTATGTTGAGCTCCGCACAACGTCCAATGGCACATACCTCCGCCTGGAATATGCTGGTGTATTGGCCATGTGTACCATGCAATGGTGTGTTTAGCCATCGGGTGCACTTCAGACAGTGTGGTCTAATCTTTCTTATTGCCTAGGTGTGCTGTGAAGTTCTGCTCGAAGATTAGTTCGGCTGTCATTTCATCCCTAGGGTGGAGTATTAGTGGCACCTCACCTAACAGATTAGTCGCATCCCTGTTATTTAGAATGCAACCACTACCTGTGCCCTCAGTGCTTATTCTCAGGAGTGTAGCTTTGCGTTGGATATCAATCACATAGTGGAGTGGTGTTAGCTCCATCAAAACTTCTAAGGCAGTTGTAGGACAGGTCCTCATTGCCCCTGTCATGCATACGCAGGCAAGTCTTTGTAGTTTTCCTAGCTGGTTTTGCATGCTGATGAGCTTAGCTCGTTTGCCCCATGCAAGTGCTCCGTAAGTGAGGATTGGTCTCACGATCATTAAGTATAGCCATCGTATTATCTGAGGCCTGGTTCCCCAGGATTTCCCAGCAATTTTCCGACAGGTATAGAGTGCTCTGTAACACTTTTCCAATGTCTTTTGGACATGGGAAGCGAAACTCAGTTTACTATCTAAAGTGATTCCTAGATATTTAACCTCTCGGCTAGTTTCTATAGGAGTTCCTAGCAGTGAGATTTGTCTCATTCTCTGTAGTTTGTACTTCCTTGTGAAAGGAACGATGACTGTCTTAGCAGGATTTAAGTTGAGTCCAACCTCCCTGCACCAGTCTAGCGTTGTCCTTAGTCCGAGTTGGACGATGTCGCAGAGTGTCGCTTCAAATTTGCCTCTGGCGATTATCACGATGTCATCGGCGTATCCCTGACATTGAATTCCTTTTCCAGCAAGTTTGCTGAGAGGTCATCTACTAGCAGACTCCATAGCAGAGGGGACAGTACTCCTCCTTGCGGGCAGCCTTTGCTGGTAGCAATTGTCACTCTTTCCGAACCCAGTGTACATGCTGCTTGCCTGGATTCAAGTAGGTTGCCAATCCATTTGCTCGTAGTAGTGTCTATGTTCCTTCTGGACAGGGCAGCTCGAACTGCATCATGTGATGTGTTTTCGAAGGCTCCCTCTATGTCTAGAAAGGCACAGATAGCTATTTCTTTGCTGTCGATTGCCCCTTCTAGGGTGCGACATAGTTGATAAAGTGCAGTGTCTGTTGAACGGCCTGCTCTATATGCATGCTGTGTGTTTTGCAGCGGACAGTATCTGAGAGCTGTTCTTCTGATGTTGTAGTCTACCAGTTTTTCCAGCGTTTTAAGACAAAACGAAGTTAAGCTGATAGGTCTGAAGGACTTTGGGCTGGTGATGTCTTTCTTCCCGATCTTGGGGTGAAGACCACCCAAGCGCTGCACCATGCACTTGGGATATACCCGAGGGCTAGGTTGCTCACCATTAGTCTTCTTAGGCGGGTTAGGAGTAGTTCCTGCCCCTGCTGTAAGAAAGCTGGAGAGATCATGTCTAATCCCGGTGATTTAAATGGTTGGAAGGTTCCAATAGCCCATTTGAGTTTCTCGGGCGTAACTATAGATTTGGCTACTGTCCTAGGGGTTCTATGTTGATCACGCCTTGCGTTTCCCATAGTGGGAGTATTCCCCGGGAAATGCGTGTCAAATAGCAATTCTAATTTCTCCCGATCCGTGGAGGTGAAGGTGTTATTCCCTTTCCTCAGGGCTAAATTACTATCCGCTGCACTTTTAGCCATTGCTTTTTGCAGTCTCGCGCCCTCGTTGACGTTACTTATTGCCTCACAGAAGTTCCTATAGTTTTTCCGTTTGGCCTTCCTGATCTCTTTGTTGTAGGGCGTCAGGCTTTGCCTGTATAGTTCCCAGTTTCTATCAGTTTTTGGTTTGTTGAAGAGCTTCCGAGTGGTTACTCGTAGTCGTTCAAGACTAGCGTTCCCGCCTCTGTCTGCCTAGAGGACAACTGTCTTCAAAGGCATTTACTATCTTGTGGCCCAGGTTGTCTACCGCTCTGTCTAGTTCCAAGGGATGTCTAGGGTATCCTGACGGTTCGTTGGAAAGATTGAGCTCTAGAGTTGACCTGAATTTGTCCCAGTTTGTTTTTCTGGGGTTTCTTTTAGGGTTACATCTTTTTGTTTTGAAGGCTACTTCAAACAAAATTGTCCTGTGGTCGGACATTGATTCTTCTGGTGACACATGCCAGTTCTTAATGTGGGGTTTAAAAGAATTGGTTACTAGAGTTATGTCTAGCACCTCTTCTCGTACCCTAGTAACAAATGTCCGCCTGGCGCCGACATTACAGATCTCTAGGTTATTGTTTAAAATAAATTCTAGTAATTGCTCACCTCTGTTGTTGACATCCGTGCTACCCCAGATCACGTGATGTGCGTTGGCATCACATCCTATGATGAGGGGGATCTTGTTCGTCCGGCAGTGGTCCACTAGCCCGGGTATTCCTGGCGGTGGACAGGCGGGGAGGAGTCCCCGGCAAAGTAGGCGGAGGCTAGCTTCGGTGCAGCTTCTGTGCCGTTGATGGTTACGGCGACGCAGTCTCTGCTCATGAACTCTGAAAAGATACTATATTTGATATCTTTCCTTATAACGATGCATGATCTGGGAGGTGATCCTCCTGGATCGCATATTACCTTAGTGTCCTTCGTGTACAGGCCTTTTATGCCATGGTGCCACCATGGCTCCTGTACAAGGGCTAGCCCGAGGTGTTGGGAGGTGAACATCCTCGCCAAGACAGCAGATGCTGCTTTGGCCCGATGGATGTTTACCTGGGCTAGCCGAGTGCTGCTTGTTGCAGCCATCACTCCGAGGTTTGATGCTCCGTGAGGTCTGGTGAAGAGAGAGAACAAGTCTCTCCACCACCGTCTATCACGGTAACCTCGGCTTCTTCGCAGCTTTCGTCCAGGAGGAGCTCCTGGGCCAGCTTTTGGGATGACATAGGGTGTCCATCCCCTTAGTCGTCCCCAATGTCCATGCTGGTGATGGATTGTTCATCCTGCTCACCACTCTGTAGCTTCGGCCCCACATTCAGTGGTTCGAGGGTATCCTCGACAGCCTTGCATGTGCCGTCATTGTTCGTCTCTTCCGGAGCTCTCTTGGTCTTTTTCAGACCGCTCACGGTGACGTGGCCAAACCGGAAGTTGAGTTTGTGGTCACGCTCCACTATCTCATCCCTTCCGGTCTGGTCCATCCCTACGACCAGGAGTGCACCAGCTCCGTCGTTCTTCCTGGAGATGACCTTCCAGGCGTTCGTCTCGACCCGGTTTTGGAAACCAATGAAGGCCAATATTTCCTCATTGGTCCGGTCGGAGCTCCTCGGGCAGAACAACGTGGCGCTGTACGCTGCCGGGATGTCTGCTCCCGTGCGGGTTTCTAGGGGTACTCCCTTCCACGTCCGCAGCTGAGGTACGGCAATCTTGAGCCAATCAGCTGAGCCTTCATCCAGGCAGTCGATAATCAGGTAACCCACCCTGAAGTGGATTCCCCTGAACACAACGGGACCGCTCCACGCTGACGCGAGCATCTCGTCCATGACCGACTCCTGGAGCCCGGATAGTTCCTCTGCGGTCAGGCTGGCCGCCGGGAAACCCTCCGGGAGTATAGCCACCCTGATGAGGGCGGCTTTCTTGGCAGCCTCCGCGTAAGTCGGACGGGGTCCGATGACCGGTGGTGCCGAGCTAGAGGGTCTTCCTCCAGCGGTTGTCGGCTTTTGCCTTTTCTGCCGCTGCTGCTGATGTGCTAGGCCCCTCTTGCTCAGGGACCCGTGAGGACGTCTCACTAGCCCCTGGGCCGTGCCTAGACCTTTTGGGGGTGTCCGTTGGTGGTGTGCGGCTGGTGTTCAGCCGTTTGCCAGCCAGTGCTGTCCCCAATGCCGGCTGCTCCCTCGGGTCCTTTGCCTTCTTCAAGGCCTCCTCCGGTGTCATGCCCTGCATGAGGTACCTCAGGTACCACTTTACCATTGACCCTGGCAGGCCACGCCTGTTGGGGTCGTCCAGTCCTCCGGGCTGTCCCAGGGCTGGAAGGGCGTCCTGCTTCTTCAGCTGTCTGATAGAGGTTGGCCTATCAGATGCGAGAGGTGGGCGTGCTGGCAGGGTAGCTCCTGCTGGCACCCCACGCTCCCTGGCTGGGAATGTCTGGGCTGCTGGTGTAGTCCTAGGCGGGTGCGCTGCCGCCTGGGGTCTGTCGCCTTCGAGGGATCTTTCCTCGAAGTGTCTTGCGACACCGGTTGCAGGGATATCCTGCGGGATTTTTATTGTTTTATTTTTCTTCATGGGGTCCCACGAGTTGCGGAGAAGTATGTGGTCCGCCTGGGCAGAGATCCGCCGTACCCGGGTAAGGCGTACTTAGGACAGACGGTCGCCACTTGCCTGAACCCTCCGTTTGCGACTGGGCTATTTGTTAACTCGGGCCCCCAGCCAGGCTGACTATCGGCACGGGTCGAATGACACCTTAGTCCGGCACCGAGGTGAGATGTGGGGGATAGGATGGAGGTAGGTAGTTGTGAGGGAGGGGGTGTGTAAGGCTACGGTGTTAAGACGGCCAAACAAGCGTCTTGTCGGTATACCTCCATCGGTATACCCGCTGTTTGTCCGGGGTTGCTTATTTGCTTACGCTTATTCGCAACTAACCTTCCCAGAAGGTCGTTCGCTATCCGCAACCTGCGACCCGCCTGGTGGCCTCAGCTAAGCCTCCCTTCGAACCATCCCACTAGTTCTTGAGGACCAAGCGGACGGTAGATGCGGATACGTAAAATCGCAGCTAGAAATTCAAATCGGACTTGGCACAAGAAAAGTGTCAATGGAGCTGCTGATCCTCCCAGGATTGATCGGCGCACTGGTGCTAGGATGGAACTTAATCCGAGGTGAAATGCGCGGGTCACAGAGTGATGATAGCGGCGAGGGACAGACACCGAGGCTGACTGGAGGAAAAACTGTCGGTAGAAGTCGTGGAAGCCCCGAAGGAATTTTCGGAAATGGATGTGGACCAGTTTTTAAAGACCGATTTGGAGAGCCTGGAAAATCTGCAAAGCACGTCAAACGTGGCAGTACACAGGATCACCATGCAGGACGATCAGCCGGTCAAATAGTGGTATTATCCAAAAATGCAGGGCGAGATCAACGCCAAAGTAGCCGAGCTACTTGAAAAGGGGTGCATCGAACCGTCAAGGAGTCCGTACAGCTCACCAATAGTCATGGTGAGGAAGAAGACCGGGAAATGGGAGCAATGTGTGGATTTCAGGCAGATCAACGCAAAGTCCGTGAAAAATGCATATCTAATGCCGATGATCAACTACATCCTGGACCAACTCCGAGAAGCTAAGTATATTAGCAGCCTCGTCTTAAAGGACGGGTACTGGCAGATACCGTTGCAGGCAGACTACCGCATTCACAGTGCTAGGAAAAGGCCTGTTTAAATGAAGAGTTATGCCTTTTGGTTTACACTCGACATCAGACACATTCCAGCGGGCGTTGGACCAGGTAATAGGACCCGACATAATGCCGCACGCCTTCGCGTATCAGGATGATATAATCGTCATCGGACGGACGCTAGAAGAGCACATGCGGAAACTAAAGGAAGTATTCAGAAGACTGCGAGCGGCGAACCTGAAAGTAAATGCTGATAAATTTAAATTCTTCAGGAAGGAACTTCAATACTTAGGGCATCGCATTTCAGACCAAGGCATCGGAACGGATCCGGAAAAGGTATCAGCGATAGCATTGCTAAAACCACCGGCAACTGCCAAAGAGATGCGGCAGTATTTGGTAGTGGCGTCGTGGTACAGGCGTTTTGTGCCAGATTTTGCCATCCGCTAAACGCCCTTCTCCGAAAGGGTGTCAAATGGGAATGGACCGACGACCACCAGCAGGCCTTTAAAGCTGTCAAGGCGAGGTTGGTCGCCGACCCAATTTTGGCATGCCCGGATTTCACAAAACCGTTTGTGCTGCAGACCGATGCCAGCGATTATGGGCTGGGTGCCATTCTCACTCAAAATTCCGACCAGGGCGAGCGGGTGATCTCCTATTCCAGCCGGTCCTTAAACGGGTCAGAAAAGAATTACTCGGCCACTGAAAAACAATGATTAGCAATCGTGTGGGCCATAAGGAAATTAAAGCCATACCTGGAGGGATACCACTTCAAAGTGATAACAGATCACATGGCCCTGAAGTGGTTGAAAGCCCAACCGGAAGAATCGCACGGTGGGCTCTGGAGCTCCAACAATACGACTTCGAAATCGCATACAGAAAAGTCCAGCTGAATATTGTGGCGGACGCACTGTCGCACTTACCTGAAACCTGCCGAATGATGAGAACGAAACCACCGGGTCAACCGGCGAAACAAGCCGAATGTACCAATCGGATCAAGGCAGCGAGTCATGATCGAGAACCACGATATGCCGACGGCTGGACACATGGGCAGCCGGAAGACGATCGCGAGGGTGGCAGCGAGGTATCATTGGCCGGGCATGCAGCGCGACATTAGGAAGTACGTGCGGAACTGTTAGAGCTGCCTCAGGTGCAAGCCCAGTCATCTGCAGGCAGCCGGAAAAATGCTCACACAGATCCCAGAGGAGCCCTGGGCCACAGTATGCGCCGATTTCATTGGGCCGCTTCCTCGGTCGAAGCATGGGAACTCGATCGGTTCTCGAAGTGGACGGAAATAGTGCCAATGCGTAGGGCTACCACAGAGACGCTTGAAAAGGCAATCCGGGAAAGGTTGTCTCAAGGTACGGCGTGCCGAAGGTCTTGATCACCGATAACGTGGAGCAATTCACGAGCAGGGCGTTCAAGCGGTTCTTGACAGAGTTGGGAGTACGGCACCAGTACACAGCCCCGTACACGCCACAAGAAAATCCCACGGAGAGGGCCAATAGAACGGTAAAAACAATGATCGCCCAGTTTTCCGGACAAGACCAGAGAACGTGGGTGATTCGTATTCTATTCTTATCTATGATAATCCGTTTTTCCTGAGAGGGAGAGCTATATTTTGACCCCCACACAAGTCCTTTGTGCAGTGTGGGAAACATTTTAAGTGACTATATTTGGAGGCTCAAGTGGCCTGCACTTACAGATTGCAAGTGCTAACAACTGTTCCCCTGCATGGTTTAGGTAACAGATCGTATATTGTGGATCTGGATCGATTGACAAAACGACATGCAAGGAGCTCATAAAATCTTGTAATCGGTTTTATTACTTATTTCGAATATCCCACAGCTCACACGGGGACATTTTACATGTTATGTGTATATAATTAAAAACTTGAACTATAAGTTTGGTTTTCTTTTATTTATTTCTTTTTATATTTTAAAACTTTAACTAGTTAAGTTAGTTTTCATTTTTGACAACATCGATTAATTGATTTTAATTCTTGAAATGAAATGATTCTTAAATCTAATTATCTTGTGGATCAAGTTTTTTTAATTGAGCAAATTTTCTATTTCATTTGAGTGAGCTTTGATTTTAATTGAGTGAAAGAGAGTTATTTGTCTTATCTAGTCTGGATTTAATCTTAACAACGGAATCTTCTCGGCGCCTTCTGAGTTGTATTTATTTAACTGGAGCGGATGTAGTTGCTGCTTCCAGCTCTCAGGAGTTTCTTTTGTTTTACAAATTTACTTAGAAGCTAAAGAGTTCTGAGTCTCGTAGATGCGCTGCCAACAGAGGCAGCGGAGAGACGGTTATGTATTCTTAAATATATAGCTATGCTCACTTTGGCTGGAGGTATATGCATGAAGTCCGCACGTGATACAGTTATGCTGACACTTCCACTTTCTGTGTGTGGGCCAAGGCAAAGCGATCGGTTCGTATTTCGGCTACTTGGGCTTTTGACCGGGACTTTGAATTATGTAAACACTGCAACAAAGTGTTACAGTGTGTTCCCTTTTAGTACTCTTAATACAGTGAGTGCTCGATATATGTGCATACTACATCTCCCTCCTTTTGAAAAATCACGTAATAAAATGAAGTTATTTTCCAATTTAATTATGGATTTTGTAAAATTTAAGAAATGATATTATTAAAGTTTTTTTTTTTTTTTTTTATGTTTATTTATTTTAATTCTAATTTTAATTAAATATTTGTTTTTTTTACTTTATAGTAGTTGTTCTTATATTATGTATGGCCACACGTGATATATTTATAAAAGAACTATTGATTTATTTATAAGAAACTAAATAGATTTATTAATTAAAGTACTAAATTGATTATGAATTAAAATTTTTGTATCTCAATTTATGTACTAATTGTTTTTTATTTTATTATTTGATATTGTTATGTTATGTCTATCTCCTATTTGTTCTACCTTATAAGGACCTGTATATTTAAAACCTAGTTTATGTCCTGTTCTTCGACATATAGTAATGGTTAAGTATTTCAGAATTACGGTTTAAATTTCATCGAAACCGACGATTATACCATATAGCTCCCATAGAAATAATAAAAATATATAAAAAACGATCTAATAATTGAGCTGCAAATCATCATAGCTTCATTGTTTTTAAACACATACGAAAGTAAATCATAATTTTAATGTTTTAAAAAATATTTAATTCTTGCAATAGCTGCAAGGGTATATGAACTTCGGCTTGCCTAAGTTTGCTTTCTTTCTTGTTGTATTATTTGATATTGTTATGTTATCTCTATCTCCTATTTGTTCTACCTTATAAGGACCTGTATATTTAAAATCTAGTTAATGTCCTGTTTCATTTTTCGAATAAAACCTGATCTCCTATTTTTAACTCAAAATCTAAAGTATTTTTGTCGTAATTAATTTTTGGTTTTTGCTTATGTGATTCTTACATTAATCTAGCTCTCTTAAATGCTTGTTCTAATCTGAATTTTGATTCCTTAGCATAGTCTTCTACATTATAAAGGGTTTTATGTTATCTATACTATTAATATGATTAGGCAAATTTGAAGTTTTACCAAAAACTAACTCATGGACAATAGTCATGTGCCATAGAGGGGGTCGTATTAAAACAATAAACGAAGTATCGTAGCCACACATCCCAATCTGTTTTGTCAACTGAGATGTATAATCTGATAAACTCATTAAATGTTCTGTGGCTCGCTCCACAGTTCCCACAGTGTGAAGATGATGTGCAGTTGAAGCTATGTTTTTAATGTTAAAATTTTTACATAGAATTTCAATAATTGAATTTTTATTTTCCGTTCCCATGTCCGTAATGAACGTCTTCATTGGACCGTACTTTAGAATAAAATCTTCAAATATAGCTTTCGATACTGTGTTTGCACTTTTATTTGGTATTGGTATAGCTACTAGTAATTTAGTTAAGTCGCAGATGAGTGTTACTGCGTATTCGTTTCCGTTATTAGATTTTGGTAGTGGACCAATTGTACCCACAATTACTCTATCAAAAGCTTTTTGTGGAGGTTCATTTATAGTTAATGGGCTCTTGGTATATTTAATCGTTTAAGACTTTTGGCATTTAGGACATTTCTTTATGTACTCTTTTATGTATTTAGACTTATTTTTCCAGTAATAGTGTCTCTGCGCCTTGGCCAAGATTTTTGTAACGCCTGTATGACTGGATCATCATGGAATGTAGACAATATAGCTTTTTTATCTTTATTGTTCGTTATTAGGGTCACCGGGCTGAGTAGGGCTACTCACAATGATTTCAATATTTTATTGCCCATATTTTCAAAATTATCAATTGAAACATGTTCAAAGATATTTTCCCACAGTGCCACTTTGAGTTGGCTGATTTTGCTAATACCGGCCTGCTGTTCAAGCCTTTGAAAGAATTGACTGTAGTATCCCAGAGATACTGTACTTTTATGATTGGTAAAAATATTGTAGATATCGGACGACACAGACGGACCCTAAAGAATATATAATAAGAGAAGAATACCAGCAATGTGGGTGGCTTAGGTGTACTTTGCCCCCATTCTCTACCCTCCCAACCTTAGTAACAGTAGAAATTGCTTGCTGTTACCCCTTGGCAAACGCTTTATTGTAGATATTCGAGAAGGTTGACAACAGCATCGCTGTACTAGCAGCGGACCGTATTTATACAAATTATTCGCTCATATTAAACGGTAACAAAATCCAAGATAATTTACATAAATTCTTCATATTCATTCTTTGTTCTATGTTTCTTTTTAGTTTCGGAACTTACATTCTAATAATTCATGTTCTTCTTTTTTCAATTTAAACTTCTTAAATATATTTTGTTCAGAGATATTCTAATAATTAATGATTTTTTTTTTTTATTTTACTTGGTTATGCCCTTTCTTAACACATCCCGGTTAAATCAAATTATTTTCTATATGTCAGCCGCTTAGCAGCAGGAAGCAATACTTAATAGCTACTGTTGTCGTTAATAAAAACTTACGCATATATTATCCGCTGCCGATTCGTTGGGCCCATCGAAGATGCAGGTGCTGTTTAGGACTTCTCAAAGAGCGTGGTTAATTTAATTTAAACGGGATTATTAGTTATGACATCTGGCATTCACTTAATTTAAAAAGAAACAGCTAATAAGAACAATGTCTGTTTCTCAACAAAAAAAAAGGTTCAAACTAAATCAAAACAATAGGACTTCTCTTATGGGCGATCGGTATCGCCGACGTCTGCCGGTGTGGGCGCAGTTTTTGCAAGTATGTGGGCTTGCATCCGTTGTACTCCGTAGCGGACTACATGCTGCCAGAAGTGCCAATCCCTCTTCACAGCTTTGCTGCGCCGATCTCCTTTAGGCCTGTTTATTTCTGCCCAGAAATAGTATAATCCGCACGTACTCCCGAAAGGCTGTTGTACAAGAAATAGTATAATCCGCAGGTACTCCCGAAAGGCTGTTGTACAAGTCTTCTGCCTTCTAGGTTAGGGCTTCACGTGTCGGTATGCGTTTTCTCCAAGTTCCGGCCAAGTATCACTTGTGCTCCGCTCGTAGTTCCGTATGCGGCGTTTACGAAGTGAGGTCGCAAGCGCCCAAACCTGCAGCAGCCTTAGCTGGTCTCTGCTGGTATAGGGGTTAGGTTGTCACGAGTTGGTGTAAGGGGGCTTCAGCAACGCACAGATTTCCCAGTTTCGCAGCAAAATATCGGCCGACCAGGCACGGTGATGTACAAATATGTATTTTGTTATAAAGATGTAAGCTCAAAAGCGCCCGCGACGATCACGTGTGGTTTCTGGCCGGCCTCCGATGAACTTGCTCTACATACATAGACACATTGTGAGGTTACACTCGCACATTTCAATTAACACAAATAATTACCCTTGCTACGATGCGTGCTTGCCCTCAAAAACGCGCTAATCTCATCTATGTTTCTGTCCCAATTGTAAGCCCTGATAGCCGCAAAGACCGTACACACAGGTGCAACACCGAATCGGGTTAGGAAAGCTTTTTAGTAGCCAGACTTAAACTGTGATTTGTTGTCCGTCAATATGGATTCCGGAACTCCGAAAGTGAAAAAATACATATTTTTCCAGGAAATCACATATTTTATCAGAGGTGAATTTTCGTATTGGGTGTAAGAAATGAAATATCGTGCAATGGTCGACTTTTATTAATAGGCCGATATTGCAGCTCTTAGACCTAGGGTATGGGCCTAACAGGTCCATATACAGTTTTTGGAACGGTCGTTCTGAAGTAATTGGATTACCCATTGGAGGTCTAAGAATTTTATTGGGACTCTTGGTGGACTTGCAAATGGAGCAGTTAGCTACATAGTCTCGAATCTGAGTCACCATGCCGGGCCAAAATAGATAGCGTTTCGACTTTTGGTCATCCCTATATGAGCGGAATCTGGAGCATCGTGAGCGCGATACATAAATTCTGCGTCTTGAGGTGCATCCCCCTTAGATGGCTCAGTTCGCTTATACACAAACTTATCTACCACTTTTAGGTCGGGTAACATAGCCTGATTTTCCTTTATGCGGTTGACTAGCTCAAGATAGTCCTCCGAATCAAATTCCTTAGATAACAAATTAATTACTGGTCCCGAGTCAACGACTTCGCAAACGATAGCTTCTTTGCATCTCGACAATGCGTCAGCCACTACGTTCTGCGACCCACTTCGGTGCTTAATCGTAAACGAAAATCTCTGCAATTGACCACCTTGCTAGGCGTCCTGACAGGTCTTTCTGCTTCATAAGCCACTGCAAGGAAGTATGATCTGTCACTACGCAAAACTTTGCCTTCTATATAGGTCTAAACTTATTTATACCCTTGAACTCGAGTTCAGTATCGGAGTAATTGCGCTGTGCTTTTGACAATTTTTCTGACATATATGCAACTGGAAATTTAACTCCGTCTTCATATTCTTGGGCCAATACACACCCAAGACCGTAAAGACTTGCATCACAAAGCAAAACAAATTTTCTATTAAAATCTGGAGTTCTCAACACCGGGGATGACGTTAACTTCGAATTAAGTAAACTAAACGCCTCTTCTGCCTCGCGATTCCAGCTACTTTGTTTTCTTTAGTAACTCAGTCAAAGGAATGGTAATAGGAGCGTAATAATACAAAATCTATCCGGCCGGCAAGCCCAAGAAATCTACGGAGCTGCTTGACTGTGATTCGTTAATGGCACTAACTTAACTTGGATCGACTTTAAGCTGCCGATTTACCGGACTGATGTTTGTGCCTGTGTCAGCTGGCTCAAGTGCTGGCGAATCTGATAATTCTGGATTGTCTCTAGTTTCTATGGAGTATATTATATAGTTGGTACAGAAATAGTTAAACTGTACCTTTGTTTATAAGTATTAAGTTCGATCGCAATTTGATCAAATGCCTAGATACTTGATACTCCAGTCTCTCTGGTCATGTATAAGTATACGCGCTGTGTTGAAGCGGCTTACTAATATTTCAGCATGTTTATTTACTGTAATTTGCTGTACTGGCCGGTTTCTTGATAACGACTTGTAAGATTTGTCAAAATCACTTTTTAAGTTATTTATCTTCTTGTATAACTCATTCCATTCCATTATTTAATGAAATAGGAATTATATCTTTGAAACCCTAATTAAAAGATTTCTTCCAAGCATTTCATTATCATTTATGACTGATCTGTCTTGTACACTTGGAATGATACTCAATACTATAGCTTTTTGTGTATTCGAGCAATGTATTAATGGAGAAAAATGTATATTGTATCTATTTATACATTTGTTGCAGCGTTCTTATTATTTTCCGACACTGTAATAGCGCAGCGAGTTTCGGTTTCACACGCACGAAATCATAAACGCAACTACCAGCGTCATCCCTCCTTTCTGTGCTTACCACCGAACCACACTCGGCGACATCGACACAACGCTGTCGCCCCGCTAAAACGGTACTTCTTAAGCGACAACACGCAGACAACCAAACAAACCCCGTTAGAGGCTGATGCAATATTACTTTAATGATGGAATTAGTATTCTGGAATTTTCCAGAGACTGTTGGTATGAGTGTATATACCAACATCCACACACTCTTAGTGTGCGCCGACTCGGCCATCCTGACCATTACACGACCTCGTGCAATTTTACCAAAAATGCTTTGTTACCATTCAATCACCTTATAAAAGTTTATTTAAATATAACTTTTAATTTTTCATCTAAATCTATTATTTCCATTACAAATAACATCTTCCTATTGATACAGCTCATTTTTTTTACATTATCATTAACCATTCAGATTTCTCATTATATTGTCTAATGCGCCACACGCCATGATCAAAACAATTGTTTTGCACTTGTGCTTACATTATTATTACAGATTTTATTATTAACTCTTAAAAACAACTGTACTGTTTCTTTCAACAGTTTAATTTTACATTTTTTCAGTACTGTCTCTTTTAGCAGTGTCTTTTTCAACTATTTCATTACTGTCTCTTTCAACAGTTTCTGATTCAAATTTTTTTTTTATTACGGTTTCTTCCAACAGTTTATTTTTACATTATTTCATTATTAACTCTTAAAAACAACTGTACTGTCTCTTTCAACAGTTTATTTTTACATTTTTTTCAGTACTGTCTCTTCCAACAGTGTCTTTTTCAACTATTTCATTACTGTCTCTTTCAACAGTTTCTGATTCAACTTTTTTTTTTAATACGGTTTCTTTCAACAGTTTATTTTACATTATTTCATTACTTACTCTTAAAAACAACTGTGCTGTCTCTTTCAACAGTTTATTTTTACATTATTTCAGTACTGTCTCTTCAACAGTGTCTTTTCAACTACTTCATTACTGTCTCTTTCAACAGTTTCTGATTCAACTTTTTATTACTGTCTCTTTCAACAGTTTCTGTTTCAATTACATTTAAATCCTTATTACAACTTTCAAATTCAACTGGTATTTTTAGTATTTAGCATTTTTCTTATGTCATCATGAGCATATTATATTATATATTATTTGTCAAAGACCTGAGCATATATCTATCCCCCTCTAATAATTCAGTTATTTGAAACGGCCCCCTAAACTTTAAACTTAACTTTGTTTGATGTCTCTCTTCATTTTTTAACAATACGAAATCTCCAACCTTGCATCCAACAATTTTAGCCTTGTTTTTATCAAATTGCTCCTTGTTATATGTTGCAGCAGCTGAAATAATTTGACCTGCGCGTGTTCTTACTTCTGCTAAGTCGACCTCTTCTACCATATCGCAGGGTGGAAGCAACGGGCGAGCAACTTTGCCGATAAACAATTCCAAGGAACTTGCTTTTGTCACTCGACTAACCGTACAGTTCAAGGCTAATTGAACTTCTCATAATGCATCTTGCCAAGATCGATTGCTAGTTTCAACGGCCGTTAATAAGTTCTTTAAGGTGCTCATAATGCGTTCAACTGACCATTGGCCCTACTTGCATCTGTCGCAATCAAATGCAAATTAATTTTTTGTTGTGAACAAAACTCACTAATTCGACTCAACATCCCAGTTATGTCGATGTGAATGGTGTGCCAAGGTGTATTTACTTTTGGTATTGGATAAAGAATTACTTGAACTTTACCCAAAGAAGACTTTGACACTTTACATGTAATGCAGTTATGAACAAACTTCCGAATATACTTGGACATATTATCGAACCAGTAATAGTCATAGGCCTTATCTAAAGTCTCCCAAGTTACAGCAATGTCCTCAGCAAGAGAATTTTCTTTCAATTTATTTAAAATATTAACTATTTCAGAATCTTGACGCTGTTCGGCCAAAAGCCAATTTTCAGATATTTCCGCCAAATTTACTCGTTTTTCTAGAGTTTTGCAAGTCAATTCTGCTGAAGGCGGATTTCTTGAAATGAAGTCAAAATGAGACATTCGTTTGCCTTCTTTATATTGTATGTCAAATGTAAAGGACTGTAAATACGCCCACCATCTTTGCACCCTGGGACATAGATCCTTTTTAGTTCTTGATGCTTTAAGTGAGCTACAATCAGTGAAGACAACAAAATTTCTACCCAATAGATAATGTCGAAAATGTTTTATAGACAAAACAACAGCAAGAGTTTCTAGTTCATTAGAATGATACCGTGATTCAGCCTGAGAAGCATCCTTACTAACATATTCAATAACATGAGACTTGTTGTTGATTTTGTGTAAGAAGATGGCACCGTATCCACGAGAACTTACATCAGTATGCAACTCAATCGGATGGTTCGGATCAAATATTACTACAACTGGCTTTTGTTTAACTTTTGGTCTAATTTCTTTATGTTCCGATCTCCTAACAATGTCATTCTTCTCCGAAGTCAAAAAATATAACGGTTTCATAAAACAGGAAAATTTCCTGAGGTAAGACGTTAATCCAATTAATTGGCGTAAAGCAGAGACTGTCTTAGGAGGAGGCAAGGTAGTTATCGCTGGAATTTTAAGCGATTTCGGGCGGATTTCACCTGCACTCACTTCATACCCCAGATATTGAACTGTTGACTTGAGAAAAGAACATTTTTTACATTGAATGAGAATCCAGCCTCCGTGAAACGACAACAAACGTGTTTGCAAGGTCTCCAAGTAATTGCATGACTGTGCGTTGAAATACTGAAGGTGCGTTTCTGAGCCCAAAAGGCATTGCCAAAAATTCATATTGCCCGTCTAATGTGACATACGAATTTTATAATACGCACCATGTTTAGACATGGTAAAATATTTGGCTCCATAAAGTCTGGCTCTCTGATCTGATATAAGTGGCAAGGGATATCTATCTGCGACTGTATTAGAATTTAATTCACGGTAATCAACACACAAACGATGAGTGCCGTCTTTTTTGTTAACCAACATAATGGGACTGGCGTAAGGTGAGCAACTTGGCTTTATGATTTAATGTTGTAATAATTCTTTAATCTTGTCTCGTACCAATTCTCTTTCATTTGAGCTAAGCCTATATGGTCTTCTTTGAACAATTTTTCTTGGTTCTACTAATTTAATATTCATTTTACCCGAACTAACTCTAGTCGAAGGAATTCAATTAATAAAAGCTTTTGAATATTTTTCCAATATATATTGTAATTTATCTCTATCTTCTCCCACAAGATCGGTTTAATTCACAAAATTTCTCATCATTTGAACAATAGTTTTCAGTTTTTGATCTAAGAATTTTGAATTTTCCTGGTGATATTATAACATTAAATCCAGGGTACAGTACTTCTCGTCTAATAATAATATCATTCTTCAAATACTCATTGTCCAAAACATGAAACAAAACTTCAATACAGTGTTGGTTAATTTTACGTTGCTAAGTGTTTGTAATGTGCTACATATGCCACCACTACCAATACCCTTCATCATCGCTACATTGTTAATTATTTTACCAACTAATTTGACACATATCTTCTGTTTTATCAATGAGCATTCCTATCCAGAATCGACAGTTGTTATGAAGGTCTCGCCTTGATGAACCATCTCTCCTTTGGGCTCAACCACTTCGCATAGCTCCACTCTTTTAATCTGGTGTGTATCCTTGTGTTTATCCATCTTGAACTTACTGCAATGTGTTGAAATATGGCCAAGTTCACCACACTTAAAGCAGGTTACATTCGCTTGCAATTTCCTCCACATTCACACCATTTTGTGAGAAGTGACGTCATCATTCGGATGGCATAATTGGAGAGACATTCGCCATCGGTCGGACAATTACACTGCCAAAACGCTGCATGAAAAGTTCTTTAAATTCGTCCCAAGTTATGTCAGGATAACATGTTTGTGCAAGCCACTGCGACGCACTACCTTCCAACGATGCACTCAAGGCCATCACCAAGGAGCTGCCTTGTACGGTATTTTCTTCCAAAATTATATTGACTGTAGAGCACCACGCCAGCGCCATTAAGATCCGCGTTGAATTTGGTAGCACAATTGTTTTTTTATTTGTTGTTTCAGGTGTCGATGATTGTACAGCTTTAATCAGCTCGATCAAATTTTTATTTTTTATTTCCATTAAAATTCGCCATGGTCCATCTGATTCATTAGGCAGCGAGCCAGATCCCGAAAGCACGAAATCCTAAACGCAACTACCAGCGTCATCCCATCTTCTTTCTGTGCTTACCACCGAACCACTCTCGGCGACAGCGACACAACGTTGTCGGCCCGCTTAAACGGTACTTCTTAAGCGACAAAACGCAGACAACCAAACACAGCACCGTTAGAGGCTGATGCAATATTATTATAATGATAAAATTAGTCTTCTGGAATATTCCAGAGACTGTATACCCATACACTCATACCAACATCCATACACTCTTAGTGTGCGTTGACATATATATATATATATAAAAAAACATGATATCAATAATATCTGATTCAAACAAAATTATCGTTTTGAATAATATAAAATTTTTAAAGTTTTTATATTTTGTTTTATACTACAAAATAAAATCTATAATTTTTAATTTTCAATTATATAAGTTCTAAAAAAAAAAGGGAAAAAAACTAAACTAAAGGTAATCTCACTTTACTACGTTTTAAAATTAAAAAAAAACATATCTTTTAGAAAATAGCTTCATTACATTACGTTATTTTTCAAAAGGAGGGTGATGTAGTATGCATGTATCATTGTAGTGAGTACACACTGTACTTCAACCAATACACAAAACTCGGGCAGCCAAATGAAATATGAATACGCCTCAGAACTCAACTTATGGGAAGCGCAAGTGTCAGCGAATTAACATGGCTTGAGTGCAGACAACAACAATGAATACATATACATGCAAATGCAATTTCTCTCGCGCTCTCGTTATATACGAGCATAGAATTGTTATATGGAAGGCCTCTGCTGGCCGCTGCCGAGATTAGCTGGCAGCGCAGCCGCAAGCCACCAATTTGTGAACAATACAAATTCGGCGATGAACCGGAACGGTTATGTTGAATTAAACTTTGAAACTTTGAAATAAAACAAAATTATGTTAAACTTATTTCATCTAAAAACAGTGTCGTTTTGTTATACCTATTTCATCTAAAACATGGCGACCGTGACAGTCTTGCAAACTTCCCGCGTTTGAAACATTTAATAAATAAAATCGTAGCGCAACACAATTTTAAAAAAAAATATAATCGACAAGTTTATCTTGGCTATGTAAATATGTAACACAACAATCAACAAAAAAAAAAAAAACAAAAAAATAAATACAAATTAAGTAGCAGCAAAGGGAACGTGTATGGATTTCACCAAAAAAAAAAACAATGGAAACCTGTGCGATGACCGGCACCGGTACCGCCTGACCCCATAGGCCCCGGACACCAGCAGCAGAATCAACAAGTGTGGAAGGAATGGCAAATCCTTCTACACCACCGAAGGAAACCAAAAAGTGTGGTAGGCAAACCGCCAACTGCATCAACGCGGGACCATTTGATATTAAAAGCTTTGTCGGTCGAGGTTGCAAGGTAACAAAGGGGTATAATTGCGTTTTGGTATGCTTTAGCACCCGAGCTATCCATCTAGAAGCTAGGTCAGACTTAACCACTGAGAAGTTTCTGGCAGCCCTCTCGAGCTTCTCGGCCTGACGTGGCTGTTCACACCACATACACTCTGACAACGGCAAAACGTTCGTTGCAGCCTCAACGTCCTTATCCAAGGATATTGTAGTATGCTCACATATCGGGTACACACTGTACCACTTATATCACTGCAACATTGTAGCATTTGCTTATGTCCTAATATTCCCAGCACTTCAAGTGCGAGTAATTCGACCAACACAACAATGTTATGTTATCATTCGGTTACCATGTGAGAAAAACACTCTCTCTCTCATGCGCGGCCGCTGCTTGCGCCGCCTATATATACATATGCATACATTAATATATATATTTAGATAAATAAGCGTTGGTCGCGGCGCTACTCGTGCAGCTATATGAATTGTAAGACAAGCCAACTTTATTCTGAAGTCAAGCGAAATTCTAAAAATGAGTCCCGATCTAAACAGACGGAATAATAAAGCCCAATTTATATATAATAACATTACGGTGCATTTTTGTTTGTGTTTATAAAATAAAGTCCAATATATATATAATTAACTTTAAATGGCGACCGTGACATGTGAGCGAGTGAAGTGAGCAATAAAGATACAAAAAAGTAATATATAAATAAAAATAAACAAGAAAGGAAGCAAACTTCGGACAGCCGAAGTTTATATACCCTTGCAGCTATTGCAAGAATTAAATATTTTTGAAAACATTAAAATTATGATTTACTTGCGTATATGTCTAAAAACATTGAAGCAATGATGATTTGCAGCTCATTATTAGGTAGTTATTTTATATAATTTTATTATTTCTATTGGAGCTATATGATATAGTCGTCCTAGTTTGATGAAATTTTAACCGTAATTCTGAAATATTTATCTATTACTATATGTCGAAGAACTTAATGAAAAATTTAAAAACACCAAAAATATAATTTTTTTTTATTTACTTTTATGATTGTTCCAATGGGAGCTATATGCTATAGTCGTCCGATTTTGATGAAATTTAAATCATAATTCTGAAATATTAAACCATTACTAAATGTCGAAGAACTAAAAAAAAAATTAAAAAACAGCAAAGTTATAATTTTTTTTCATTTATTTTTCCGATTGTTCCTATGGGAGCTATATGCTATAGTCGTCCGATTTTGATAAAATTTAAATCATAATTCTGAAATATTAAACCATTACTAAATGTCGAAGAACTAAAAAAAAAATTAAAAAACAGCAAAGTTATAATTTTTTTCATTTATTTTTCCGATTGTTTCTATGGGAGCTATATGCTATAGTCGTCCGATCCGGCTCGCTCCGACTTATATACTACCTGCAATAGAAAGACAACTTTGGGAAAGTTTCATGCAGATAGCTTAAAAACTGAGAGACTAGTTTGCATATAAACGGACGGACTAACGGACAGACGGACGGACAGACGGACATGGCTAGATCGACTCTACTAGTGATGCTGAATAGAATATATAAACTTTATAGGGTCGGAGATGTCTCCTTCACTGCGTTGCAAACTTTTGACTGAAATTATAATACCCTCTGCAAGGGTATAAAAAACTCTCAAACACGCACAAAATAAATATGTTTAAAAAGTTTATGTCTGTGCGATGACCAGCACAAGCGCCGCCTGAGTCCAAAAGGCCCGGACAAGGAAAAAAAAAAAAATATTACAAAACCAACTTTAAAAAAAGACAAAAAATTGATCAGGAAATGTGTGGCATGGCAAATCCCTTTACACCAACGAAGGAAACTAAAGTGTGGTAGGCAAACCGCCGGCAGGAGGCATATGGCATATGAGTGCGGAAGGCATTCCGCCCTCTGCACCATCGTGGGAGGTCCCTGCTCCTGTTGAGCAAAGAGACGCACCAAGCCTAGAAGAGGCGCCCCTTACAATATCTGAGTACCAAGCACTACAAGAGCGCAACACACCAAACAAAAAGAGGAAAAGAAGCGGAGAAAGGATAAAGCTTTTTCAGCAACGAAGACTAATCAAGGACTACTTAAAAGTAGCAGGAAAAAGAAGCCCACGAGGGAAACATAAAAATCATCGAAAAGAGCTTTGCAGAGGAGCAAAGTAACGCAGCAAGGGCTGCATTTATGCCAACGCCTAAGTTGACTTTAACTTTAAACAACCTCTAACTCAAGCCGATGCGCAACAGCGCTGCTTGAAAAATACTAACCACTGTTAGGCTTTATACTAAAATCATATGGCAGATATTTTAATAATACAGAGCGACACATTGTAAATCTGCCATGTGAAACATTACTATAATAATATTTTCTTCACTTTCCTAATTTTCTTTTTTTTTAATGAACAATAGTATAGATAAGGAAATAGAACTTGAAAATAATAATTCGCCATATATATTTGAAAAATATTCCCAACACGGGTTAGAAGACACAAAAGTAGTTGATTCAACGGCGAAAGTCGTTAATAAAATATAATCTGAACATAATGATACACATACAACAAAAATACTATTAATAATAATTGTAATTATAATGCTAGCAAGTGTTGTTCTAAAAATCTATAAATTCCATAATAGGTGTTTAGAGAAGAGATTCCGGAGTCAAGCAAACGACCTCGATAAAAATTAAAATCAAAAAATTACGGTTATAATCGAATCTATAATAACCAGACCAATTACTATAATAGAGGTCGTGGATATTATAGAGGACAACACAATACACAACAAAACAACAATTTCCGCGTAACACAACCAGTTTCGGGAAACTCAAAGACCCCTTTAGATACGAGAAATTAAAAATACCAACAGTTTATACAATAATATTTTCGTACCATTTATTAGTTCAGAAACAGGGAAGCATATTACGTTCCTTCTAAATACGGGATAAAATAATTATCTTTTAAAGGAAAATGCAGATATCTTTAAAAATATACAAACAAAAATACAATAAATATTCAAGGAATAGGCGAGGGAATCATAAAATCCAAAGGACTTTGTCAAATAGAACTCCAAGTATACAAATATATAATTCCATATCATTTTCATATAGGAAATCAAGATTTTGCGATTCTATGTGATGGAATAATAGGAATCGATTTTATGAAGAATTACAGAGGATTGTTTTATAATAAGACCAAATAATATAGACATTCACATTTGTGTTCCAATAACATACACTTCTGGTAGTAATACAATTCTCCTATTCAGATCTCAAGTAGTACGAAAAATAGAAATAATGTCCGATACTGATACTATATTAATACCAAATCAGGAGATTCAACCTGGCATATAGATTGCCAATACCATGACATCAAAACAGAATGCATTTGTCCGATTACTTAACACAACCAGTACCGATCAATTGATTAGTAAAAAAAATTTAAAATGTGAACCAATTACGATTATAATATAATTCAAAAAAATTATGGTAGAACTACAAAAAAATTATCCCGCACAATTTAAAGAACAATTAACTGAACTAAGTATTTATACCTAACACTCAAACCAACATCCAAACACTCTTAGTGTGCGCTGACACGGCCATCCTGACCATTACACGACATCGTGCAATTTTACCAAAAATGCTTTGTTACCATTCAATCACCTTATAAAAGTTTATTCAAATATATCTTTTAATTTTTCATCTAAATCTATTATTTCCTTACAAATAACATCTTCCTAATGATACAGCTCATTTTTACATTAACATTAACCATTCAGGTTTCTCATAATATTATCTAATGCGCCACACGCCATGATCAAAACAATTGTTTTGCACTTGTGCTTACATTATTATTACAGATTTTATTAAAAACTCTTAAAAAAAACTGTACTGTCTCTTTCAGCAGTTTATTTTTACATTATTTCAGTACTGTCTCTTTCAACAGTGTCTTTTTCAATGATTTCATTACTGTCTCTTTCAACAGTTTTTAATTCAACTTTTTTTATTACTGTTTCTTTCAACAGTTTATTTATACATGATTTCATTATTAACTCTTAAAAACAAGTGTACTGTCTCTTTCAACAGTTTATTTTTACATTATTTCAGTACTGTCTCTTTCAACAATGTCTTTTTCAACTATTTTATTACTGTGCTCATAATGCGTTCAACTAGACCATTGGCCCTACTTGCACCTGTTGAAATCAAATGCAAATTAATTTTTTGTTATGAACAAAACTCACTAAATCTAGTACTGGCGAAACACCTGCCCTGATCCGCTATTATACGATTTGGTACTTCAAACAGAGAAATAGCCGAATTGACAGCATTTATGCAATATTCAGCATCAATTTTAAGAGTGTGGGTTAAATAAACAAATTTAGTAAAAGCGACACCCTGAACAATGATATATTCCTTCTGATCAGACGTGCCACTCAACTTCTCAGTTATGTCGATATGAATGGTGTGCCAAGGTGTGATTACTTTTGGTATTGGATAAAAACTTACTTGAACTTTACCCGAAGAAGACTTTGACATTTTACATATAATGCAGTTATCAACAAACTTCCGAATATACTTGGACATGTTATCGAACCAGTAATAGTCATAGGCCTTATCTAAAGTCTTCTCCCATCCCAAATGCATGATGGACTCATGAAATTGATTTATTACGGACCATTCTACCATTTCGCTGAATTTTTCGATACAGTATTTCAGCTCTCAATTCGTAAGTTTTAGCAATGTCCTCAGCAAGAGAATTTTCTTTCAATTTATTTACAATATTTCAGAATCTTGACGCTGGTCGGCCAAAAGCCAATTGTCAGATATTTCCGCCAAATTTACTCGTTTTTCTAGAGTTTTCAAGTCAATTCTGCTAAAGGCGGATTTTTTGAAAAGAAGTCAACATGAGGTTTCGTTTGCCTTCTTTATATTGTATGTCAAATGTAAAGGACTGTAAATACGCCCACCATTTTGCACTTTAAGTGAGTTACAATCAGTGAAGACAACAAAGTTTCTACCTAATAGATAATGGCGAAAATGTTTTATAGACAAAACAACAGCAAGAGTCACTAGTTCATAAGAACGATACCGTGATTCAGCCGGAGAAGCAGCCTTACTAAAATATTCAATGACATGAGACTTGCTGTTGATTTTGTGGAACAAGATGGCACCGTATCCCCGAGAACTTGCATCAGTATGCAAGTCAATCGGATGGTTTGGATCAAAAACTACTAAAACTGGCTTTTGTGTAAGGATAGAAATAACTTTTTGTCTAATTTCTTCATGTTCCGACCTCCAAACAAAATCATTCTTCTCCGAAGTCAAAAAATATAACGGTTTGATAAAACAGGAAAATCCTTGCATAAATTGCCTGAAGTAAGACGCTAATCCAATAAATTGGCGCAAAGCAGAGACTGTGTTAGGAGGTGGCAAGGTAGTTAACGCTGTAACTTTAAGCGAATTCGGGCAGGATTTCACCTGCATTCACTTCATACCCCAGATATTGAACTGTTGACTTGAGAAAAGAACATTTACATTGAATGAGAATCCAGCCTCCGTGAGACAATTAAGAGTAATTTGCAATTTACGTCATCCATATAATCGACAACAAACGTAATTGCAAGGTCTCCAAGTGCTTGCATGACTGTGCGTTGAAATACTGAAGGTGCGTTGGTGAGCCCTAAAGGCATTGCCAAAAATTCATATTGTCCGTCTAGGGTGACAAATGCTGTACACTCTACCGATTCTTTGTGCATGGGAATTAGATAATACCCACTTGCCATGTCTAAGCATGTAAAATATTTTGCTCCATAAAGTCTGGCTATCTACCTGTGACTGTATTAGAATTTAATTCACGGTAATCAACACACAAACGATGAGTGCCGTCTTTTTTGTTATGGGACTGGCGTAAGGTGAGCAACTTGGCTTTATGATTTTTCGTTGTAATAGTTCCTTAATCTTGTCTCGTACCAGTTCTCTTTCATTTGGGCTAAGCCTATATGGTCTTCTTTGAACAATTTTTCTTGGATCTACTAATTTAATTTTCATTTCACCCGAACTAACTCTAGTCAAATGAATTCCATTAATAAAAGCTTTTGAACATTTTTCCAATATATCTTGTAATTTAACTCTTTCTTCTCCTACAAGATCGGTATTTAATTCACAAAATTTCTCATCATTTGAACAATAGTTTACAGTTTTTGATCTAACAATTTCTCGGCCAATAACAAATACTCATTGTCCAAAACATGAAACAAAACTTCAATACAGTGTTGGTTATTTTTACGTTGTTAAGTATTTGTAATGTGCTACATATGCCGCCACTACCAATACCCTTCAACATCACTACATTGTTAATTCTTTTACCAACTAATTTGACACTTATCTTCTGCTTTATCAATGAGCATTCCGATCCAAAATCGAAAGTTGTTATGAACGTCTCGTCTTGATGAACCATCTCTCCTTTGGGCTTAACCACTTCGCATAGCTCCACTCTTTTCATCTGGTGTGTATCCTTGTGTTTATCCATCTTGAACTTATTGCAATGTGTTGAAATATGGCCAAGTTCACCACACCTAAAGCAGGTTACATTCGCTTTTTTATGGTGAACAAGTGCGCTCCTATCGCTATTGTTCTAGAATGTTCCGTGAGTCGAAGGATGATTTTGCTGCTGTTTAGCTCGACATTCCATCATTTTGTGGCCTAATTTTCCACAAAAATGGCATTTGATTGTTGAAAGTTTCGGACGCTTTATGTCAGTTGAAGATATTTTCTCTTGCAAAGTTATCTTTCTTTTGTTGAACGTGATGCTTTAAGCTCGGTTTGCAATTCACTTCTGGTGCGCATATTTGAAGTAAAGGTTAGGCGCTGCAATCTGTTATTAACGTGAGCCATCATGGCATGCGTCACCGAAACTGCAATTTCCTCCACATTCATGTCACGCCATTTTGTGAGAAGTTTCGTCGCCATACGGATAGCATAATTGGAGAGACACAACGCTGTCGCCCCGCTAAAACGGTAATTCTTAAGCGACAACACGCAGACAACCAAACAAAGCACCATTAGAGGCTGATGCAATATTACTTTAATGATGAAATTAGTCTTCTGGAATTTTCTAGAGACTGTATACCCATACACTCATACCAACATCCACACACTATTAGTATGCGCCGACACATTCATATTCAAAATCTGAAATTAATAGAGGCTCTGCTCCGTTTCTAACTATGGCTAATACTCTATTCTCAAAATTTGGTTCCTTATCCATAAAAATTATAGTGTATTCATTTTAATTTTTAATTATTTTTATTTCATTTTCAATAATAATAATTTAATATAAGGTCAAATTTTTTTTTTTTGATAACATTTAGTTCTTTCTTAAATATGTCACTGTCAAAATATACATATTTGTATATAATTTGTATTTTTTTGTTTTTTATAACATATTTTTATAACAATTGTTCGCGGTTTATTTATTTATATCTTATCCTGAACGTAAGCCTGGCTTCTGTTTACAGCCCTTTTTGATATGCACTTGTTGTGGTACATATTACATTATTACATACTTTAATGCAATATAAAAAAAATTGTGCAATGCAGTTCACGGTGAAAAAAAATGCGCTGTAGGAAGCGCTGTCGGTTCATTTTTCCTTGGTCTTACTTGAGTGGTAAGACGTTGCCGGTGCTGCTGCACAGGCTGGACTTCTACGATGGGGCACCGGTGCTGGCTGCACAGGTGTACTTGCAGTGGGGCGAGCACAGTAGTCCCTCGCAGTCGTTTGGGCACTTCTTCTTTAGTGCTGGGATCTCTAGTTTCTGAGGCGAAGGTGATTGTTTTTGAATTTTAAGTAGACTTTGGATTGCAGGGTAGGTGGATATGTGGGTAACTGTGGTTTGACTTTTTTGATTCGATTATTAGGTTTTTTATATGTTCAACTTCGGCGTGTAATTTTACCGAGTTGTTCCAGTTAATTTTACTTCCACTATTTAGTAGCTTCAGTAATTCAGCATTTCTGGCTTTAAGTCTTTTAACCACACCGCTGCGTTTAGCACACATTACACTCTACTCACTGCGGTTGTTGTATGTATTGTTTTTATCCTCGAGTCCTGCCACGGTCGCCATGTATTGTTTTAATCCTGGTTTTTCCAAGTAGCATTTCCTTTGAATTCAACTAAAAGACCATTATTAAAGTTTAAACGATTATCGGTTTATTTGACTGGAGCGGCTTTAGTTGCCGCTTCCAGCTCTCACGAGTTTTTTTTTGTTTTACAAATTTACTTAGAATCTAAAGAGCTCTGAGTTTCGTAGCTGCGCTTCCAACAGCGCAGCGGAGAGTCGGTTATATATTCTTAAATATATAGCTATGCTCACTTAGGCTGGAGCGCGGAGTTATATGCACATACATGAAGTCCACTCGTGATACAGTTATGCTGACACTTGCACTTTCTGTGTGCGGGCCTAGGCCTAACGATCGGTTCGTATTTCGGCCACTTGGGTTTATGACCGGGACTTTGAATTATGTAAACACTGCAACAAAGTGTGACAGTGTGTTCCCTTTTAGTACTCTAGGTACAGTGGGTGCTCGATATATGTTAATACTACTTATTTTTGATCTTTTTTTAATTTTATGTTTTAGTATTTTTATTTTTGGTTGTAATTTTAATAAAATATGTTTTTTTTTTACTTTATAGTTGTTGTTCTTATATTATGTATGCCCACACGTGATATATTTATAAAGGAACTATTGATTTATTTATTAAAGAACTAAATTGATTATGAAATAAAATTTTTTTATCTCAATTTATGTACTAATTGTTTTTTATTTTTATTATTTGATATTGTTATGTAATGTCTATCTATTATATGCTCTACCTTATAAGGACCTGTATATTTAAAATCTAGTTTATGTCCTGTTCTTCGACATATAGTAATGGTTAAGTATTTCAGAATTACGGTTTAAATTTTATCAAAACCGGACGATTATACCATATAGCTCCCATAGGAGCAATCGGGGAAAAAATACTTAAATATATGATAAAAGTTCTATATAAATTCATCTATTTGTATATAACAATTAAGAATTTTATTGATGTTATTCCCTTCTATTAATATATCTTTATAAATTCAGTTCTGGTTTAAATAGTTTTTGGAATATTCCATGTAATTAATATGTTTGGTTCGTGCAATTTAGTCGAAAACTTTTATGGGTTTTGGTATACTTGCATTATGTAGTTTCTTGTCTTATAATTCCATTTATGCATTTATCAAATATAACCTTTTCTGTTTCTTTGTCAAATACTTTATTTTCAAAACGTAATATTTGCTGAATAAATTTTCTGTTAAAATGTTATTATTTTTATCTGGATAAGGAATAATTTCAAAGTCCGGGACTTTAACTATGTCGTTAGGAATATGGGAAGTTATAAGAATACACGCATGCCAGCAGTCGCCTACCAGTTAACAGCTACGAGGCGAATTCGCACGTAGTAACGGTAGTGCGGAGAGAGAGTGGTGCCCTGAGCACCAGACAAGGACAGGGAGAGTCAGAGAGAGACGGTAATAAATCAAGGAAACAAGATCGCTACGTCGAGACGTCCGGGACTTAGAGCTAAAGTCTCCGAATTGTCACAACTTCTGTCGCGATTTGAGCTTGGCACCCCACCCAGCGTGTCCGACAGAGTTGAACAAATAGAGTCCTTCGACAAGGAACCGTGGGCTCAGAAGGAAAGTTGTCTAGAACTAGCTGATACGTCGAATTCTAAAGTCTGGGTCAGAAAGGATGGAAGCGTTCGTCTAGAACCTGGCGTTTGACTGAGCCGTCAGGTACAACTGAGCCGACGTCCGGTGCGACCGGCCGGGACAGAGCAAGGGACAGGAGGCTGCGGATGCAGAAACTCAACAAGTGACGTGTAGAAGATGCGAAGAAGACGGAGGACTAACTGTCAAATTAATCGAAGAAGAGCAGTAGCTATCCGCAGCGGTAACGATAATCGGAACCACACACAAAGTTGTCTCTCCAAACTAACTGTCAAATTAATCGAAGAAGAGCAGCAGTTATCCGCAGCGGTAACGATTAGCGGAACCACACACAAAGTCACAAGGCGCAACGGATGGCTCCAGGAAAAACTGTCTGTGGCAGTGGTACAAATCAACTCTGAGGAATGCGATGTTGAAAAATTCCTAGAGCATGAGCTAGCAGAATTTCGAACAATGAATGGAACATCCAACATAGCCGAGCACCGAATCACCATGAAAGACAAAAAACCAATCAAGTAGAGATACTACCCGAAAAATCCAAAGGTTCAACGAGTTGCTAGAGAAGGGACGCATAGAACACTCGAGAAGACAGTAGAGCTCCCCGATTGTCATGGTGAAAAACAAACAGGTCAGTGGAGGCTTTGTGTCGACTTTAGACAGATCAATGCCAAATCCATCAAAGATGCTTATCCGATGCCAAGGATAAATTACATATTGGACCAGTTAAGGGAGGCAAGATTTGAAAGACGGATACTGGCAAATTCCTCTGGAAGAAAATAGCAGGCAATTCACGGCGTTCACAGTGCCAGGAAAGGGGCTTTTCCAGTGGAAAGTAATGCCATTTGGGTTACACTCCGCCTCGGCGACTTTCCAGAGAGCACTGGATCAGGTTATTGGACCGGAGATGTCACCACACGCGTTTGCATACCAAGACGACATCATCGTGATCGGACGGACACTGGAAGAACACAGAAGGAACCTGAGGGAAGTGTTCGACGCCTTAAAGAGGCCAACCTGAGGATAAATCCCGAAAAATGTCATTTCTTCAAAAGCGAACTGCTTTACCTGGGACACCGCGTTGCGGACCAAGGAATCGGCACTGATCCCGAAAAAGTAGCAGCCATAGCCGAGCTGGAACCACCCAGAACCATCCGGGAACTGCGCCAATACTTGGGCGTAGCATCGTGGTACAGGCGATTTGTGCCCGACTTTGCGCGAATAGTGAAACCTTAAATGATCTATTGCGGAAAGGCACGAAATGGACATGGACTGCAGAGCACCACCAAGCATTCGAGGAGGTGAAGGCAAGATAGTGGCCGATTCTGTGCTGGCCTCCCCAGATTTCGATAAACCATTCGTACTGCAGACGGACGCAAGCGATTATGGAGTAGGGGCAGCCCTGACGCAGGAGACTGAAAGCAGCGAAAAGGTCATTTCATATTCAAGCCGGACCCTGAATGGCGCGGAAAAGAACTATTCAACCAGCGAAAAGGAATGCCTGGCAATCGTGTGGGCAATCCGGAAGCTCAAACCATATTTGGAAGGATACCACTTAAAAGTGGTGACGGAACATATGGCGCTTAAATGGTTGAACAGCATCGAAAGTCCCTCAGGAAGAATAGCGAGGTGGGCCCTGGAGCTGCAGCAGTATGATTTTGAAATACCATACAGGAAGGGGCAGCTTAACGTGGTCGCTGATGCACTGTCAAGACAGCCTCTACCAGAAGCCTTTAGGCTAGCTAAAGAAACTCCTGAGGACACGCAGGGAACATGCAGCTGGATCAAGGATATGTGTGAGAAGATTTCCAAACAGCCACAGAAGTTTCCGGACTACATCATGGAGGGAGGCGCATTGTACAGGCATATCCCGCACAGAGCAGGCAGCGAAGACGTGGCAGCATGGAAGCTCTGTGTCCCACGGGGGCTGAGCGAAACAGTCGTGAAGGAGAAACACGACTCACCAGCTGCTGGAGTGACCATCCAACGGAGAGGCACGGAAATCGATAGAGTCAACGAGGGAAACATCTGGGGCGGGAATTCAAAAGTCTATGGGGAAACGTCTGGGCGGGAATTCAAAGTCTACGGGGGGAACGTCTGGGGCGGGAGATTCCAAATCTGGAAGGAGGATCGGCGCTGTGGAACTCAAGAAGGAGCTGTGAGCGTCGAGGGAACCATCTGGAAGAGCGAGTCGACTAGAAGACTACAAGTAAACGAGGACAAGTACGAGGAGAAGGCACGTCGAGGGAAGGATGCCAGAATGTGGAGTATACCAAGGCAGAGAGAACAGCGAGTCTCTTTTTCATTCCCGAAGTAAGGGGAGAATGTGAGGAGTTGAATAACTCCCCACAAGTTAAGAAGCAAGCAGAGTAAGCGCATGCCTACCAGTTAGCAGTTACGCGGCGAATTCGCCAGTAGTAACGGTAGTGCCGCGAAAGAGAGTGGTGCACTGAGCATTAGACAAGGACAAGGAGAGTCCGAGAGGGACAGCAATAGAAGAGAGCGGCGAAGGGCCGTAGGCAAAAGGAAGTAACGGGACGGCACCGGACTTAGGACCCTGATATTGGTGCCATTCGCAGAGGGCGAAAGGTCGAACGGTAAAACCGTGGACTTCGGACCAGGAGGCAAGGAGACGCCGATAACTAGCGGTAAATAGAGGCCTATATAAACCGGCCGAGCGCAGGAAGCTGGATCAGTCGATTTCTACCAAGTCAACAAGTAACAGTCATCAAGTGAACCAGTAACCAGTGAAACAAAGTGAAGAACCAAGTAAAGTTGTGCGGAGTCATTAAGGAAACAAGATTGCTACGTCGAGACGTTCGGGACTTAGAGCTAAAGTCTCGGAATTGAGACAAAGGTATCTGAGGTCCTTACGGCATCAAACGGCTAAGTCCAGGCGTTTTGTTACAACTTCTGTCGCGATTTGAGCTGGGCATCCCATCCCACTGGAGGACATGGGGAGAGTTCAGCGACAGTTTTCAAACGTATTTCCTGCCAAGGGGTTTCTTCACAAAGCTCGCAGATCAGGTCAAACAAAGGAAACAGGGCTTTAGAGAGCCATTCAAAAACTATATAGACCACTCGGCTACTCCCCAAAGGAAACACTCGAGCTGATAAAGGAAAACTGAACGCCTGATCTAAGGATTTCCTTGAGGACGTATAAGATAGACGATCTAATGGTGCTGGCTGATGAGTATGAGGAACTCGAGAAAAAGCGAGAGGCGTTTATACAAGAAAACAAATTCTCGCGAAACAAATCAACAGAACCTCAACAAGTGACGTGTAGAAGATGCGAAGAAGACGGAGGACACCCAGCGCCCATCGACAGACCACGCCAATGGACTCCGAACAACTATAATCACCAGAACACGAGGCCACCTTCTACTAATTAGAGACCACCCAAAGCAACACAGAGAGCCCACAGGTCACAGAGGCATGTCGTGAACCCACAAGAAAGACTGCAGTCGGTGTGGCGATCAGAGATATTAGGAACGAGGTTGCCGAAACCGGCGGCTACTTTTCTGCTGGATTTGCGGCAAGGTGGGTCTTAAAAGCGTAGAGTGCTGCCAGAGATCGGGAAATGTCCAGCAATCCCAGCCGCAGAGAGGCGAAGAAGAGCAGCAGTTATCCGCAGCGGTAACGATAAGCGGAACCACACACAGAGTCACAAGGCACAACGGATGGCTCCAGGAAAAATTGTCTGTGGCAGTGGTACAAATCAACTCTGAGGAATGCGATGTTGAAAAATTCCTAGAGCATGAGCTCGCAGAATTTCGAACAATGAGTGGGACATCCAACATAGCCGAGCACCGAATCACCATGAAAGACGACAAACCAATCAAGTAGAGATACTACCCGAAATATCCAAAGGTTCAAGGGGAAATCAATGCGAATGTCGTCGAGTTGCTAGAGAAGGCACGCATAGAACACTCGAGAAGACCGTAGTGAAGGCTTTGTGTCGACTTTAGACTGATCAATGACAAATCAATCAAAGACGCTTATCCGATGCCAAGCTAATCGAGGTACATAAGCAGTCTAGATTTGAAAGTATACTGGCAAATTCCCGGAGCTCACGTTGCTTTTTCAGTGGAAAGTAATGCCATTTGGCTTACACTCCGCCAGGTTATAGGACCGGAGATCTCACCACAAGCGTTTGCGTACTGTATTATTTTTATCCTGATTTTCTCAACTTTGCAATTCCATTTCATTTAAAAATAAAACCATTATTAAAAGTTATAAAATGATTTCCAGTTGAATTAACTGGAGCGGATGTAGTTGCCGCGTCCAGCTCTCACGAGTTTTTTTTGTTTTACAAATTTACTTAGAATCTAAAGAGCTCTGAGTCTCGTAGCTGCGCTGCCATCAGAGGCAGCGAAGAGACGGTTATGTATTCTTAAATATATAGCTATGCTCACTTAGGCTGGAGCGCGGAGGTATATACATATACATGAAATCCCCTCGTGATACAGTAATGCTGACGCTTGCACTTTCCGAGTGCGGGCCAAGGCATAGCGATCGGTTCGTATTTCGGCTACTTGGGTTTATGACCGGGACTTTGAATTATGTAAACACTGCAACAAAGTGTTACAATGTGTTCCCTTTTAGTACTCTTGGTACAGTGGGTGCTCGATATATGTGCATACTACATTAGAATATGTTTACAATAACTAGGTTTCAAGTTTTGTTTCCTGTTGATAGGGGTGACTCAATGTTTGGAAAGGGTGTGTAGGCATTTGCATATGATGTGTGGGTGTATGTGTAGATGTAAATATGTAACTCCCCCAACCTTTGAATTTCGTCTGTCCTCAGGGCAGGTATAATATAATGTTTTCTTCTATGGGATCATTTAAAATATAATTAAGAAAATCTATGGGAACATATCTTACATTAACAATTCTGCATTATTTAATGTCTCTGTATTAGGTTTTACAAATTTAACAATTACTTGTTTGGTTAATTTTTGAACTTATAATCAAGATGCTAGTTATTGTTATAATAATTGTGATTAATCATATTATTCAAAATACATCATTATATTTAGTGTGTGTTTCCATTATTATGTTTGTTTCAATATATGATAAAAGTTCTATATAAATTCATCTATTTGTATATAACCATTAAGAATTTTATTTATGTTATTCCCTTCTGTTAATATATCTTTATAAAGGCAATTCTGGTTTACATAGTTTTTAAAAATATTCCATGTAATTGATATGTTTGGTTCGTGCAATTTAGTCGAAAACTTTTATGGGTTTTGGTATAAAGGCATTATGTAGTTTCTTGTCTTATAATTCCATTTATGCCTTCATCAAATATAACCTTTTCTGTTTCTTTGTCAAATACTTTGTTTTCAAAAACGTTGTATTTGCTGAAAATATTGTATGTTAAAATGTTATTTCAAAACCGGGACTTTAACTATGTCGTTAGGAATGTGGGAAACTATAAGAATTTCGTCCGTATCAGTTTTAATCCAAGTAGAATTAATAATTTCTCAGACTTTTTAATAATTTGGGTAAAAAATGATAAGTACTGATAATTGCATTCCCAACTCAATGTCTTCAACATACTCTTAAAAGTGTTTTAAGTTAAATATTAGTACTGCTGCTTGTTGCTCTCTTTCTTCGTCTTCTTTTTCATTCATTTAATGTTTAATTCCTTTATTTATAACATCTATTACTATATTTAAATCGTTATTCTGGACGCCACTTTCTGCAAACTTATTATTCTTCTGCTCTAATTCATTTTTATCATCTTAATCTAACCTTCCGAATAAATATTTATAAGCTGTTCCAATAACATTTCCCTTGCTGCGTTTTGTAATTTTTAATCCATTCAATTCTCGTTGAAGTTTTTCTATAATATATTGAACCTGAATAATCTCTTTTAATTCGTTTGCTTTTTGTAAAAGACTATCAAATATTGGTTCGGTTTTATTACATTTGTTCGATTCATGGACAAATAATGGTACTCGTATTTAGTTGGAATGTCTATGGATCCAGTTTTCAGTATATGGTATCCATTTTGATCTTTAATTGGGTTGATCTCAATATTTTGTCCCATTGTAATTTGAATTAAAGTTATTATTATTATTAGTATCGGGGTGTTAAGTGTACCGCGACCTATAAGATCTATTGTACCCAACAGCTCAGATATCAACCCACTTCCTCGAATAAAGTCGAGGAGTTTTAATGGGTTGATTCTTCCTAAGAGCTCAGGTGTAAGAGTTCTGGTTCCTAAGATTTTACATCTTATACTTGCTAATGCCGGACAGTCTGCGATGATGTGTTTAAAAATTTCGTCCTCAAGGTCGCAGAATCTGCAAGTTCCACTGCTGGTTATTCCCATCTTACCTAGGTGACTTTTCAGTATACAGTGCCCGGTTAGTAATCCGGTAACGATCCTAAGTAAATTTTTTCCCTAGTTGAATAAGTTCCTTGAACCTCTTCTTGTTATAGTTATTTATTTGAGTTTTGGCTTGCCTTAGGCCTGGGGTATTTCTCCAGTATTCTTGTCTCATGGCGTCTTCCACTTTCCTAAGGTATTCTTTTATAGTGTACCTCCCTATGCCACAGTAGGGCTCTGGGCCTACCAGGGGCTGTTCGGCTCCTAGTTTTGACATTTTATCGGCAAGCTCATTTCCGGATTTATCCTTATGTCCCGGAATCCATCTGAGGGCCAGCCTGTTTCGGCTGCCCAGTATATTTAGCTTACTCTTCACCTCTAGGACTAGCTTCGAGGTGATTTTGTTGCTATGTAAAGCAGTAATTGCTGCTCGGCTGTCCGAAAGGATCGATATGTCCTTTTCCTTGTATCCACTCTGTATGTTGAGCTCTGCACAACGTACAATGGCACATACCTCAGCCTGAAATATGCTGGTATATTGGCCAAGGGATTGTTGTGTCAAGGATCCATCTGTGTACCATGCTATGGTGTGTGTAGCCATAGGGTGCACTTCAGACAATGTGGTCCAATCTTTCTTATTGCCTAGGTGTGCTGTGAAGTTCTGCTCGAAGATTAATTCGGCTGTCATTTCATCCCTAGGGTGGAGTATTAGGGGCACCTCACCTAACAGATTAGTCGCATCCCTGTTATTTAGAATGCAACCACTACATAAATGCGAGTTTTTGAGAAAGGAAACAGAATTTCTAGGTCATGTAGTCACCACAACAGGTATAAAACCAAATCCCAAAAAGATTAGTGCAATTATAAATTTTCCTATACCAAAAACGCCAAAAGAAATAAAATCACTTTTAGGACTATGTGGATTTATACCAAACTTTGCAAACGTAGTTAAACCCATGACCATGAAATTGAAAAAAGGTGCCACAATAAACATTAAAGAAAAATCATACATTGATGCATTTGAAAAAATGAAAGTTTTAATCACCTCTGACCCCATATTAATTTATCCCGACTTTGATAAAATATTTTCTTTAACTACAGACGCTAGCAACATAGCGATAAGCCAATATGTTATGCTAGCCGAACATTAAATGAACATGAAATTAAATATTTAACAATAGAAAAGGAACTTTTAGCAATTGTATGGGCCACGAAATATTTCAGATCATATCTTTACGGCAGACCTTTTGAAATCTTAAGTGATCATAAACCTTTAGTTTGGTTAAACAATATCAAAGAACCAAATATGAAACTACAAAGATGGAAGATTAAATTAAATTAATTCGATTATCAGATAAAATATTTACCAGGAAAAGAAAATTATGTTGCCGACGCACTATTAAGGGTTAAAATAGAAGAAAATATGTTCGAAGACATCCCCGAAGAAAATTTATTAGGAGAAGCTGCAAACAGCATAGATGCAACGGTGCATAGCGCAAATGAAAATAATCAGAATTACATTGCAATCACAGAAAGACCAATCAACTATTATTCTCGACAGATCGAATTTATTAAGGGAAATGAAGAAATTAGAGATATACAACATTATTTTCATAAACTAAAAATCAAAATAACTTACATAAACATGTCAAACACTTTCCCAAAAGATATCATCAAGGAATATTTGTGTACAAAAAAGAGTGCATTATACTTTCATGATGATTCAGATTTTCTCATATTCCAACAAGCATATCTAGAAATAATCAACCCAAATCATTTAACAAAAGTAGTAAGATGCACCAAAATATTAGAAGATATCCTCACTTATGCAGAATTCAAGGAAAAAATATTAAAAAGACATAAAGACTTATTACATCCGGGAATCGAAAAAACAGCTAATTGGTTTAGAGACGAATTTTATTTCCCTGACTATAAAAAATTAATACAAAACATAATTAATGAATGTGAAATCTGTAACATCGCAAAAACAGAACATAGGAACACGAATTTATCTTTCGAAACTACACCAGAAATACAAAATATAAGAGACAAATTTGTCATAGATTTTTATATTGTAGGAAACCAACAATTCTTGTCCTGTATCGATATTTACTCCAAGTTCGCCACTCTCATAGAAGTCACAAGTTAGGATTGGTTAGAAGCTAAAAGAGCTATAATAAGGGTATTTAATGAAATGGGAAAACCACAAGAAATTAAGGCAGATAAAGTTTCAGCATTTATGTGTGTAGCCTTACACAATTGGTTAAATTCAGAAGGAGTACAAATTCAAGTAACTACGAGAAAAAACGGTTTATCTGATATAGAAAGGTTCCATAAAACAGTAAACGAAAAATTAAGGATAATAGGAAACGAAACAGACATAGAAAACAAGTATACTAAGTTCGAATTAATTCTTTACATTTATAATCACAAAACTAAACTTAATGCGACGAATAGAGTATCAGCTGACATATTCATGTATGCAGGAAGTCCCGAATATAATACACAAGAAAGAAAAACTAAAAAGATTGACAGGCTAAATGAGAAACGACATGATTTTGAAGTAGATACAAGATTTCGACAATCACCATTAGTAAAGTCGAAAACTACAAACCCATTTAAAAAAGCAGGAAGTTTGAGGAAAATAGACGATAAACATTTTGAAGAAACTAATAGAGGTAGAAAGATAACTCATTATAAATTAAAGTTTAAAAAGAAAAAGAAAATTAATAAAAGTAAATACGATAATTCCAGGGAAGCAGAAGGAAACCAAAGTGCACAACAATCTGTTTAAGATTATCACTCTGTCGATAATTTTATTGACTATAACTAAAATTGCAATGGGACAAAACATTGAGATAAATCCGATTAAAGCCCAAAATGGATACCTTGTATTCAAAACCGGGTCAAAATATTTTCCAACCAATTTTGAATATCATTATCTAAGAATAAACATATCCAAAACTGAGCAAATATTTGAAAGTCTTTTAAAAGAAGCAAATGAATTTAATGACATTTTACAAATTCGTTATTTAGCAGCAAAACTCAAAAGACAAATAAATGGAATTAAACTAGCCAAACGTATTATTATTATTAATATCGGGGTGTCCAGTGTACCGCGACCTATAAGATCTATTGTACCCCCATTCAGAGCCTACATCTCAGATATCAACCCGCTTCCTCGAATAAAGTCGAGGAGTTTTAGTGGGTTGATTCTTCCTAGGAGCTCAGGTGTAAGAGTTCTGGTTCCTAAGATTTTACATCTTATACTTGCTAACGCCGGACAGTCTGCAATGATGTGTATAGAGGTTTCGTCCTCTATGTCGCAGAATCTGCAAGTTCCACTGCTGGTTATTCCCATCTTACCTAGGTGACTTTTCAGTCTACAGTGCCCGGTTAGTAATCCGGTAACGATCCTAAGTGAATTTTTCCCCAGTTGAATAAGTTCCTTGAACCTCTTCTTGTTATAGTTATTTATTTGAGTTTTGGCTTGCCTTAGGCCTGGGGTATTTCTCCAGTGTTCTTGTCTCATGGCGCCTTACACTTTCCTAAGGTATTCTTTATAGTGTACCTCCCTATGCCACAGTAGGGCTCTGGGCCTACCAGGGGCTGTTCGGCTCCTAGTTTTGACATTTTATCGGCAAGCTCATTTCCGGATTTATCCTTATGTCCCGGAATCCATCTGAGGGCCAGCCTGTTTCGGCTGCCCAGTATATTTAGCTTACTCTTCACCTCTAGGACTAGCTTCGAGGTGATTTTGTTGCTATGTAAAGCAGTAATTGCTGCTCGGCTGTCCGAAAGGATCGATATGTCCTTTTCCTTGTATCCACTCTGTATGTTGAGCTCTGCACAACGTACAATGGCAATGGGCTCTGGGCCTATCAGGTGCTGTTCGGCTCCTTGTTTTGCCATTTTATCGGCAAGTTAATTTCCGGATATATCCTTATGTCCCGGAATCCATCTGAGGGCCAGCCTGTTTCGGCAGCCCAATATATTTAGCTGACTCTTCACCTCTAGGACTAGCTTCGAGGTGACTCTGTTACTATGTAAAGCAGTAATTGCTGCTCGGCTGTCCGAAAGGATCGATAGGTCCTTTTCCTTGTATTCACCCTGTATTTTTGTTTTCTTGTACATTATTATCAGGTTAACCTGCATACATAAATATATCCGCTGGTGCTCTACCTGTGGTATTTTGCTTAGATTTATGATTATAAGTATAAAGGATTAATTAAAAACTTTAATAAAAACTAACGAAAGGCAATCGATAGGATATATTTTGTTCTATTATTTTATTCTTTTCAAACCCAAGCAACAATATTGAAATGAGACCAGACTATTAAAAAGTCAAAAATACCGTTTAGAGATACCAGATCTTATAACTTAAAAGATACTAAATGTTATTTTTGAATATGGGATATTCAACACGCCCCTTTCAAAAATAACATTAAAAAAAATATTTCATTAGTTACAATAACAATAAGTATATCCTAATGTGGTGTGTTTATTTCTGGGGAGTGCAAAAATGATCCAGCATTCGCTGCAAGGGTTCGGGAAAACCCAGTAAAACCCGATCAGAAAATTACTTAACATAATTCTTCTTATTATAACATTTTAAATTTCATAGTCTTTTATATTAAATTCCAATAGATCAAACAGCCTTCTTGTCTTCTTGTAGTCCAATCTTGCTACACAGTTTATTGAATCTTGCGGCTGGCACCGGCTTGGTGGAAATATACTCAATACAAATATTGTTATTTTCAACTTGCTCTCTAGCAATATGATACTTAATATCAATAAGCTTGCTTGCTAGTGGAGTACTGACTGATTTGCAATCACTCATTTTGAACTTACTCAAAAACTTTTTAATGTAAGCAGCTTGACTTAAATATATTTTTCCATCTTTGATTTCTATTCTTACTCCAATAAAACGTCGAATTTCTTCCAAGTCCGTCATTCTGAACTTGTTTATTAAATATGATTTGAAACATTTCATCTTTTTTATATCTGCTGTGAAAATAACTAAATCCTCTACATAATGAAGTAAATATATGTTCTTTCTTACGTCACCCTTATCAAGGACATAAATACATCGATCTACCGGTGAATTTACGAAACCACACTCCTTTAGTGCTTGCTCAAATACCTCAAACCAACATCTTGCTGCTTGTTTGAGACCATAAATGGCTTTATTCAATTCTCATACACTATTTGTACTACACAATACACCTTGAGGAACTTTCATATAGATTTCTTCTTTTAATTTCCCATTTAGAAAAGCACTTTTTACATCCATGTGATGTATTTTTAAATCATATTAAATTGAAATAGATAATAAGAAGCGAAAACTGGCTATTCTAGCCACAGGAGCAAATGTTTCTTCATAATCTACAAGATACTTCTGCGTGAATCCACGCGCCACTAATCTAGCTTTGTGTCTTGTTGGATTTCCAAATTCGTCGGACTTTAAAGTAAAAACCCATTTGCTATCAAAAATATTTATATTTTCAGGCCGCTTAACAATTGACCAGGTATTATTAAATTCATGGGCATCCGATTCGTTTTTAATAGCAGACTCCCATAAAGATTTGTCACTCCTACTTTATATTTCTTCAAAGGAGCTTGGAACATCACTAAAGATTGTATGAGCATTTAAAATATAGTTATTGTAATCTATTTCATCTTTCTTATATGATATTTGTTGCCTGTTCTTTAGCCTATTACTTCTTCTAGAAATACATTCAAATCTGTCATTCAAATTCAAATCCGTCATTCTGAAAATTTATTTTATCATTTTCCTTACTGTCATTCAGGATTTTCATATTATCTTTCTCCTTACTCTCATTCAGGTTACAAACGGTATCATTATCCTTACTCTCATTCGGGATATTAACATTATCACGCTCCTTACTCTCATTCAGGATATAAACATTATCACACTCCTTACTCTCATTCAGGGTATTAACATTATCACACTCCTTACTCTCATTCAGGATATTAACATTATCTCATTCAGGATATTAACATTAACACACTCCTTACTCTCATTCAGGATATTAACATTATCATACTCCTTACTCTCATTCAGGATATCAATTAAATCACTTTCCTTTCTTCCAAGTCCGTCATTCTGAACTTGTTCATTAAATATGATTTAAAGCATTTCATCTTTTCTATATCTGCTGTGAAAATAACTAAATCATCTACATAATGAAGTAAATATATGTTCTTTCTTACGTCACCCCTATCAAGGACATAAATACATCGATCTACCGGTGAATTTACGAAACCACACTCCTTTAGTGCTTGCTCAAATACCTCAAACCAACATGAGACCATAAATTACGTTATTCAATTTACATACACTATTTGTACTACACAATACACCTTGAGGCACTTTCATATAGATTTCTTCTTTTAATTTTCCATTTAGAAAAGCACTTTTTACATCCATGTGATGTATTTTTAAATCATATTGAATTGAAATAGATAATAAGAAGCGAAAACTGGCTTTTCTAGCCACAGGAGCAAATGTTTCGTCATAATCTGCAAGATACTTTTGCGTGAATCCACGCTCCACTAATCTAGCTTTGTGTCTTATTGGATTTTCAAATTCGTCGGATTTTAAAGTAAAAACCCATTTGCTTTCAAAAATATTTACAATTTCAGGCCGCTTAACAATTGACCAGGTTTTATTAAATTCATGGGCATCAAATTCGGTTTTAATAGCAGACTCCCATAAAGATTTGTCACTCCTACTTTATATTTCTTCAAAGGAACTTGGAACATCACTAAAGATTGTATGAGCATTTAAGATATAGTTATTGTGATCTATTTCATCTTCTGGTATGATATTTGTTGCTTTTTCTTTAGCCTATTACTTCTTCTAGAAATACATTCAAATCTGTCATTCTGAAAATTTATTTATCATTTTCCTTACTG
Organism: Drosophila gunungcola; assembly: GCF_025200985.1. Lineage (NCBI taxonomy): Eukaryota > Metazoa > Arthropoda > Insecta > Diptera > Drosophilidae > Drosophila > Drosophila gunungcola. Next base: position 102,205 of record NW_026453345.1, read on the forward strand.
TCATTCAGGATTTTCGTATTATCTTTCTCCTTACTCTCATTCAGGTTACAAACGGTATCATTATCCTTACTCTCATTCGGGATATTAACATTATCACGCTCCTTACTCTCATTCAGGATATAAACATTATCACACTCCTTACTCTCATTCAGGGTATTAACATTATCACACTCCTTACTCTCATTCAGTATATTAACATTATCACACTGCTCACTCTCATTCAGGAATTCCAATCCACTTTTCACAGCTCTTGAATTAATCATATTTGTTTCGTCTACAATTACATCTTAGGTTTTCTATTGTGCCATATGGATCATCAAGTGCCCTAGTCGGAATCCTGTTAATTAAATAGGTTGCTGTCAGATCATTCTCTCTGATACACCGTTTAATTGTCAAAAGGTAACTTATCCCTTTCTGTACACAATATTCACGCATATCTCATTCAGGAAATTAACATTATCACACTCCTTACTCTCATTCAGGATATTAACATTAACACACTCCTTACTCTCATTCAGGATATTAACATTATCACACTCCTTACTCTCATTCAGGATATTAGCATTGTCATACTCCTTACTCTCATTCAGGATACAAACGGTATCATTATCCTTACTCTCATTCGGGATATAAACATTATCACGCTCCTTACTCTCATTCAGGATATTAACATTGTCACACTCTCATTCAGGATATTAACATTATCACACTCCTTACTCTCATTCAGGATATTAACATTATCACACTCCTTACTCTCATTCAGTATATTAACATTATCACACTCCTCACTCTCATTCAGGAATTCCAATCCACTTCTCACAGCTCTTAAATTAATCATATTTGTTTCGTCTACAATTACATCTTAGGTTTTCTATTGTGCCATATGGATCATCAAGTGCCCTAGTCGGAATCCTGTTAATGAAATAGGTTGCTGTCAGATCATTCTCTCTGATACAACGTTTAATTGTCAATTGTTATCCCTTTCTGTACACAATATTCACGCATATCGTTGGACAAATGATCCCTACCATTGTCTAACGATTAACGACTTTTACTTTGAAATGCGCCTCACTTTTTGCTACAAAATCCTTCAACATTGCAAAAACATAATACTACATAATAATTTTTGTCGTCAATTGAAGCAGGTGTTATTGGCCCTCATACATCAGAGTGGATTACAAATAGGGGTTTATTTATGTATTCTTTATTTTTATGTTTTTCAAAACGCAACCTGGTTTGTTTACCATTTAAGCATGCTTCACATATCTCATCAACTGGATAAACATTATCTAAAAGATTATTTTCACTAAATAAATTATTTCTTTTAATTTCTAGCAATTTTCTTTACTAATGTGACCTAATCTCTCATGCAATAAACGATATTCATAAGTTTTCAAATTTAATGTATAGGCCTTTAATTCAAGAATTGGTGTATTGAACGTACCTGAATTCTCAGCAACAACAAAGCCATTCTTGCGTATCTTAACGCCGTTACTGCCAAAGATAACAGTCATACCAGCCTCCTGCAGTCGCTTGACAGAAATTAAGTTTTCTGCAGCCTCCTGGCAATAAAGCACATACTCAAGCGTGATTTGATTTCCGTTGTGCAGTCTGATAATGTCGCGCTTCGTTGCAAAAATAAATTCGCCAGCTTGGCGACAGCTATATTTATTGGCAACTCCAGGACTATGGAATCAGCAAGCGATTTAACATAAACGCGAAGCCGGGTTGGGTTGTTGCTGTTTGTGCTTGTTTGTTATTTTCTTTATTTTTATCGTTTATTATTGGTTTATATGCATAACAATCCTTTTTCATGTGCCCTTCTCTGCCACAGTGATGGCACTTAATGTTAAACTTTCCTTTTGCATTGAATGGCTTGTGAATTAAAGTATTATTATTTTTAAATGTATTAGTATTTTAAACGATTATTTTTATAATTATTTTTATTATCTTTTCAAAAGCTGAAGTAAGATTTTCCTCAGCTAGTGTCTCAATAGCAGTTTCTACCCCATTATACGACGATGGTAAGGTCAAAAGCAAGTGCGATACTTTGTCCATTTCTTCGATTTTGGCTCCTGAAGCCAACAACTCACTCATTAGTTCATCGAAAAAATTGAAATGACATAATAGTGTTGTCTCACTCTGCAACTTAAGCGACAGCAACCTCTTTCTAATCGCTTACTGCGACGCGAAGCTCCTGCGCTCATAGATCGTGTCCAAAATCCTGAGAATTTGTCGCGCCGCGTTGTCGCTTGTCGCAAAGTTGAGAAAAGAGTCACTAAGAGTCACAACGCTCTGCCTATTTCCAGGAATCGTCGATTTTATCAGGAATATTCTCATCAATCACTTTAAAGACATCTAATTCTGGGAAAAGGGCTCTTATTCTGAATTTCCACACCGAGTACTTTTTCCCCTTCGAAAAGGCTTTATGTTGCGTTTTGCTTTTTCCATACTACTTTTCGCAAACGCACATACAGCTATATGTATGTTTGTATGTGTGTAAGTAACACAGAATTCTACAATTTCACAAGAATTTCAAAACGTGGCGCAAACCAAAGTAATTTCACAAAGCAAATAAAAATTTCACGGACCTAATTATAATAGGCGTAGCCTGGGCCCATAACCTATTGAAAACTTGAATAAAAGCTAACGAAAGGCAAAGGATTGATAGGATATATTTAATTTAACATTTTATTCTTTTCAAACACAATCACTTCCGAGCAACACCGCAGAAAAAGAGAGAGCGAATATTGAAACGAGACCTGACTATTACAAAGTCAAAAATACCGTTTAGAGATCCCAGATCTTATAACTTAAAAGATATTAAATGTTATTTTTGAATATGGGATATTCAACACGCCCCTCAAAAATAACATTAAAGAAAAATATTTCATTAGTTACAAAAACAATAAGTATATCCTAATGTGGTGTGTTCATTTCTGGGGAGTACAAAAATGATCCAGCATTCGCTGCAAGGATTCGGGAAAACCCAGTAAAACCCGATCAGATCATTACTTAACAAAATTCTTATTATAACATTTTAAATTTCATAGTCTTTTTAAATTAAATTCCAATAGATCAAACAGCCTTCTTGTCTTTTTGTAGTCCAATCTTGCTACACAGTTTATTGAATCTTGCGGCTGGCAACGGCTTGGTAAAGATGTCTGCAAGCTTGTTTTCTGTGGAAATATACTCAATACAAATATTGTTATTTTCAACTTGCTCTTTAGCAATATGATACTTAATATCAATAAGCTTGCTTGCTAGTGGAGTACTGACTGATTTACAATCACTCATTTTGAACTTACTCAAAAACTTTTAATGTAAGCAGCATGACTTAAAATATTTTTCCATCTTTGATTTCTATTCTTATTCCAATAAAATGTCGAATTTGTTCCAAGTCCGTCATTCTGAACTTGTTTATTAAATACGATTTGAAACATTTAATCTTTTTTATATCTGCTGTGAAAATAACTAAATCATCTACATAATGAAGTAAATATATGTTCTTTCTTACGTCACCCTTATTAAGGACATAAATACATCGATCTACCGGTGAATTTACGAAACCACACTCCTTTAGTGCTTGCTCAAATACCTCAAACCAACATCGTGCTGCTTATTTGAGACCATAAATGGCTTTATTTAATTCACATACACTATTTGTACTACACAATACACCTTGAGGAACTTTCATATAGATTTCTTCTTTTATTTTCCCATTGATTGAAATTTGGAGTATGTATCGATAAATGAAAGAAATTGCTGATTCCCAAACATATAAACATTTTTATATAGTGTTTTGGATTTCTGGAGTGGTTTCAAATGACATTTTTGTGTTCCCATATTCTGATTTTGCAATATTGCAAATTTCGCATTCATTTATAATGTTTTAAATTAACTTCTGATAATCAGGGAAATATAATATTTCTTTAAACCAGTTAATGGTTTTATCGATTCCGGGGGTTCAAGCCTCGGTTTCCGAAAGCTTTCGATCTTCTGAGTGAGTTATTTTTAATTTAGTAAACTTTCTATTTCGATTTTAATTGAGTGAAAAAGAGTTCTTTGTCTTGTCTTGTTTACAGGTTTAAAGGAGACGATATTTGAAAGTAAAGCAAAAGTGTGGGAACGTGCGGCGAATCAGCGGCGCGACAATAAATTTTTAGTCTGGGATTTAATATTAGTAATGGAGATTTCCCAAAGCCTTCTGAGTTTAGAAAATGTTTACAATAACTGGGGTTCAAGTTGAGTTTTCTTTTGATAGGGTGACTCAAGAGTAAAATCTAATGTGTGGAAAGGGTGTGTAGGTTTGTGGGCATATGCATATCTTGTGTGGGTGTATGTGAAGATGTGGACATGTCACTATATTGATATTCTTCATTTTTTCATCAATAAAAATTTGTCGGTACATTTTTTCTGTGTCCGCTGATATTACGTATATCCCATGATATCAAATAGCTTCCCTGTAAAGTTTACTGGGGCTAACCATCCTAACGGGTCATAAATTTTTGATAGTATGAAAAGAACTGTTAATTTATTTTATTATTTAGCAATTCCTTATACGGATATGACATTACATTGTTCGCCGCATTTATTGACGAATTCATTGAAGCTCAGAGACAGAGACAACTATATGGATACTGCTTGAGATTTTTTGGTTATAAAATCACGGTCACACTGCCTTTTTAACGTTAAATTCAAACTTTATGGTTTTGTTTATTATATTTTGTTTATCCCGCAAATTTTAACTTTTAAAGGTTTTTAGTTTTTACCTATTAATGGTATCAAATATTTCTTATACATTTTAGCCCGCTTTTTCGTTTAGTTTTGCCGTCAACTCCAATAAATGAAAAAAAATTGAACTTTTTAAATACAATTTAGCTTATTATCTTGTGTATCGGCCCCGGTGGTATTTCATCGAATGGTATTTTCGTATAGTTAAAACAAAAAGGGCAATGAATGAGGCCAACAATGTAGTGTCAAAAGCCCATAAGCTAACTTCAAATTTAAAATTATCTTTTTGGGTTTCCCATTGAAGTTTCAATGTTTTTACAAACTAATTTTCTTTAATAGTTATTATCTTGTTATCACCTGTATCCTCTATAGTATCCATTTCCAAATCCATTTCCTTAAATTCAGGTTAACTCGCTGGGAGTCTGTTCTATTATATTAATCGCGCTTTTCGCTGAATGGGCTCCATGAGATCATCCACGTAGAAGTCATTTCAGATTTCTTTATTTTTACACTTATCTGCTATATCTACTATATCTAGTAGCAGATGCAGTACCATAGGTTACTGTATTTATTTATAGGACTTTATTTCATCTTCAGGAGAATCTCTCCATAATATATATTCATATTCTTGATCTTTAACATCAATAAATATCTGTCGGTACATTTTTTTCTATGTCCGCTGATATAACGTATTCCCATTTACGCCAATTTAAAATGATATCAAATATTTTTTATTTTTGGACTCTATGTCCAACCCACACTTTCGTTGTTAGTAGTTTTAGCTAAAGCGAAAAACAATACTCTTAATTCTGTAGTTTGACTTGAGTCCCTAACTACGGCTTGGTGAGGTAGGTAATATTTTCCCATCATCTCAACCATATGTCCAACATCTAAATATTCTGCTGCTTGTTGCTTTGAATCCCGTAAGGATGCATCGCCCATAAATGGAATCGTAATAATAAATTGTTTTCACAAATTTCAGTTTCATTTTTATCATCATTTTCTAGTTCCCAGAATCGTTCTAAACCTTGTACTTCAATATTAGTTGCAATTATTGAGTGAGAACCCTTATAATTAGTACAACAAGAAATAATCCATCAAATATGTGTATTTTGACCTAACAGGCCATTAATTTTTGCCATACCTTTCTTTTATATATGAGTTAATTAAAGTCCGTGTCAGCTAATGAAAAATTTTGCCATTTGCTTTATCTGTATTTATTTGTCTAATCGGAAGAGCTTTCATTAATCTTGGCAATATAATTTGCTCGGTGACCAATGGCTTTTATATTTTGATATAGTGTGTATCTTGACGTAACAGGCCATTAATTTTGCCATACAGTTCTTTAAGATATCTGATCCAACTATTACATCAACTCGGCCTGGTTTATTAAAGTAAATTTGCTTTATCTATATTTATTTCTCTAATCGGAATAGCTTTAATTAATTTTGGCAATATAATTGCCTCGGTGACCGATAGCTTTTTAGAGTTAGGAGATTTTATTAAAATTTTGATTTTAAATTTTGATACACATGAACCTTCAGAAGATAACCCACGAATTTGAGTTAGTGATCATTTGAAATCCATCGAAACCACTCCCTTTCGTCGTAGCAATTTCGCTAACTTTTTACACAAGTTTGTTAATACAAACTAGTATTAAATTTTCATGGTGACCCCGACGTGATCGCAGTAGAGTTCGCGATTTTTTTTACCAATATTTTTCGGTGAAAAACTAAAACAATTACCAACAAACACACACTAGCAAATTGTTCGTGTCGGTTTGACTAAAATATTAACAAGTTTAATATTCCGAAATAAATTTCGTCGTTGAAGCTTTTCTGAAGGTCGAGACCTTCGGGACTAACAGCTAAAGTCTCCGAATTGAGACACAGGTAGCTGAGGTCCTTACGGCATCACACGGCTAAGTCCAGGCGCTTTGTCACAACTTCTGTCGCGACTTGAGCTTGTTCGACAGAGTTGAACAAATAGATTCCTTCGACGAGAAACAGAGGGCTCAGAAGGAAAGTGGCCCAGAGCTAGCTGCCTGCCTACAAGGACTGCATTGGCGAACTCCGGCGTATGCCTGATCGTCCTGCAGGAATTGTACAAGGTCCTGGTGCGACTAGCCCGGCAGGACGCGCGTTTGTTCAGCTAGTGTCTCGAAAGGCGAATGCCTTGAACAGCAGTTCAACGCTAGAGTCCCAAAACGGCAGCTTACCGAATCGTGAGCGCTACGCCAACAAGGAGCGGAGCCAGTCGAGACATCCGGAGGCAGAGCAAGGACAACGAGGACACCCAGGACGATTTTCCCTGAGAACGTATAAGATAGACTATCTAGAGTCTCTAATGGTACTGGCTGATGAGTATGAGGAACTCGAGAAAAAGCGAGAGGCGTTTATACAAGAAAACAAATTCTCGCGAAACAAATCAACAGAACCTCAACAAGTGACGTGTAGAAGATGCGAATAAGACGGAGGACACCAAGCGCCCATCGACGGCCCACGCCAATAGACTCCGAACAACTATAATCACCAGGCCACCTACTACTAATCAGAGACCAACCAACGCCGCACCGAGAGCCCACAAGTCACAGACGCACATCGTGAACCCACACGAAGTCTGCAGACGGTGTGGCGATCACGGACATTGGAAACGAGGATGCCGAAACCAGCGGCTACTTTTGTGCTGGATTTGCGGCCAGGTAGGGGTAAGAAGAGTGCTGCCAGAGATCGGGAAATGTCGGGGCGAGCAGGGGTCGCACTGTGAGAAAATCAATACGCAGCCACAGAAGTTTCCGGACTACCTCATGGAGGGAGGCGCGTTATACATTGAAAAGAACGCCCAAATAATGACATGTCTTCGTTTGCTGAGCTATAATTTCAAACTGTTTTTATTTTATAAAGTTTCTTAGCAAATAACATTTTATTTGATAATCAAACCCACTTTCACTTTCTTTGTACTGAATATCTTTAAAATCAAACAAAACCCTTATTAAACATTCCATTTCTTCATCGTTTAAATGTTAATCTAAACATTACATTCTTTTCGATAATTGTTGATAGCAGAATTAACGGATTGGTCCTCTGATAGAGGTGGATCTCAATCTCTTCATTGAAATATCTGCTAGATATTCTCTACCTAACAAAAAGTCTTAATTATCTGAAAAATTACTGTTGGTTTAACTGTTACACTGTTATTTAATTTAACCGTTCCATTTATTGTATAATAAATGCTATGCTATCTGTAAAGTTCCTTTCATTGATAGATCTATCTATCATTCCTTTAAAGTATTTATAAATTTTAAATAACCATTATTATATAGGGAATTGTCTTCTAAGTCCGAGGCAGTTTGATGAAAATTTACGTCCAAAATTTCCCGAATTCCTATATTTTGATACGCATGAACCCTCAGAAGATATCCCACGAATTCGAGTTTTAGATTTTATTTTTGGCAGCTTTAGTATTTATGCTGCCTCTTCTGATATGATAGTTGTTTGCGCACTTGGCGCTGTTACTTAAATTGAAGTTAATAGTTGTAGGGCGAGAGCGGGAGCCAATAAAGCTTTCGTTCGAAACCACTCCCTTTCATCGTAGCAATTGCGCTATCTTTTACACAAGTTATTATCGCAAATAAATCCGCCGAATCCTACTGCAGTCACACAAGTTAATAAAAACTAGTATTACATTTTCATGGTGTCCCCGACGTGAGTTCGCAGTAGAGTTCGCAATTTTTTTTACCAATATTTTTCGGTGAAAAACTAAAACAGTTACCAACAAACACACACTATCAAATTGTTTGTGTCGGTTTGACTAAAATATTAACAAGTTTAATATTCCGAAATAAATTTCGTCGTTGGAGCTTTTCTGAAGGCCGAGACCTTCGGGACTAAGAGCTAAAGTCTCCAAATTGAGACAAACACATTGATGAGTATGAGGAACTCGAGAAAAAGCGAGATGCGTTTATACAAGAAAACAAATTCTCGCGAAACAAATCAACAGAACCTCAACAATTGACGTGTAGGAGATGCGAATAAGACGGAGGACACCAAGCTCCCATCGACGGCCCACGCCAATAGACTCCGAACAACTATAATCAGCAGGCCACCTACTACTAATCAGAGACCAACCAAAGCCGCACCGAGAGCCCACAGGTCACAGACGCACATCGTGAACCCACACGAAGTCTGCAGACGGTGTGGCGATCACGGACATTGGAAACGAGGATGCCGAAACCAGCGGCTACTTTTGTGCTGGACTTGCGGCCAGGTAGGGGTAAGAAATGTCGGGGCGAGCAGGGGTCGCACTGTGAGAAAATCAACACGCAGCCACAGAAGTTTCCGGACTACCTCATGGAGGGAGGCGCGTTGTATAGGAATATACCGCACAGAGCAGGCAGAGAAGACGTGGCAGCAAGGAAGCTCTGTGTCCCACGGGTGCTGAGGGAAACCGTCCTGAAGGAGCATCACGACTCGCCAGCCGTTGGTCACGTGGGAAGTGGGAAAACGATTGCATACGTGGGAAAATGCGAGAAATGCCTTAAATACAAACCTAACCAGATGCAGGCAGCTGGGAAGATGCTGACGCAGATACCCTAAAAACCATGGGCAACAGTATGCGCAGCCTTTGTCAGACCATTGCCAAGATCGAAGCATGGTAACCAGATGCTGCTAGTGCTAATAGATAGATTTCCAAAGTGGAAAGAATTGGTGCCACTGCGAGCAGCAAGGGCAGAAACACTTTAAAAAGCGTTCAGAGAAAGAATCATCGCTAGATTTGGAGCCCCAAAGGTGGTAATAACGGACAATGGGGTACAGTTTACTAGCCGAGCATTCAAGAAGTTCTCAGCGAAATGGGCATTAAGCAACAATTCTTAGCGCCAGAAAACCGAACCTTTAAAACCATGATAGCTGAGTTTGCAGGACAAAACCAAAGGAATTGGGACGAGAAGTGGCCGGAGATTATGCTAGCGGTAAACTCAAGTACGTCGGAATCAACAGGGTACTCCCCGTGTTTCCTCACGCAGGCTCGAGAGCCTCGGCTGCCAGCGCCCTGTACGACAGGGAACCATCGGCACAGGAAAGCAGACGGAAACGCCTGAAGATATGTCCAATACGATGAAGGAGATCTTTACGGCAGTGGAATCCAACAATAGGGGACAGGGTCTGGGCGAAGAAGCACCATTTGTCGAAGGCAGCCGAGGGTTTCGCGGCAAAGCTAGCGCCGAGATATGACGGACCGTATACGGTGATAGACTTCGTCTCACCAGTCATTTGTAGAATCCACCACAAGGAAACACAAAAGGAACAAACCGTCCAAGTCAGTGAGCTTGAACAACAAACACAAGAACTCGGTACAGACAAGCAAGGACAACACGGGCAGGCAGCAACAAGCGGTGCGGACTATAGCGTAGGATAAGACGAGCATGAAACGACAAAAAGAGCGGACTATAGCGGCAGATACCAGACTCTGTATAGAACGCAGGCAAACCAGAGTCTTTATAGTACGCAGGACACAAGGATGCATAGTGACTCAGATCTTTGTTATCCCGAGGAAAAAGGGGAGACGGTACAACTCGAGAGCTTTACGGTAGCATGCCAAGTCGGGAAAACACGAAAATAACGCGCACATACATAAGCGGCCACAATTAAAAAAAAAACACACACACATATAAAATGCACTACAGCTGAGCCGGCAATCTGAAATGAGAGATATAATTGAAAACCGGGTTCGCAGGAATACAAACCACATGCCAACTAAATGCAGAACGTCGCAAGAGAAAGATGAACCTAGCAGGGTCATCGACCCCGGCCCCAAGGGCAGGAAAGGTCGACCCTGCAATCCTGGGCAAAGCTTTGAAATCGAGAAAGTCAACGGGGGAAACGTCTGGGACGGGAATTCAAATATCTATGGGGAAACGTCTAGGAACGGGAATTCAAAAGTCAAGGGGAAACTTCTAAGGCAGGAGATTCAAAATCTGGAAAGAGGATAGGCGCTGTGGAACTCAAGAAGGAGCTGTGAGCGTCGTGGGAACCATCTAGAGGACTAGAAGGATACAAGTTAACGAGAACAAGTACGAGGAGAAGACACGTCGAGGGAAGGATGTCAGACTCAGCGAGTCTCTTTTTTCGATCCCGAAGTAAGGGGAGAATGTGTGGACTTTGGACCAGGAGGCAAGGAGACGCCGATTACTAGCAGTAAACAGAGGCCTATATAAGTAGGCCGAGCGCAATAAGCTGGATCAGTCGTTTTCTACCAGTCAACAAGTAACAGACACACGGCTAAGTCCAGGCGCTTTGTCACAACTTCTGTCGCGATTTGAGCTTGGCATCCCACCCGGCGTGTCCGACAGAGTTGAACAAATAGAGTCCTTCGACGAGAAACAGTGGGCTTACATGGACAGCTAGTGTCTCGAAAGGCGTATGCGTTGAGAGCACAGCAGTTCACCGCTAGAGTCCCAGAACGGCAGCTTACCGAATCGTGTGCGCTACGCCAAAAAGGAGCGGAGCCAGTCGAGACATCCGGAGGCAGAGCAATGACAACGAGGACACCTAGGACGACAAGCATCAGATACGTCGAATTCTAAAGTCTGCGGCAGAGAGAGTAGGGTTGGAAGCGTTCGTCTAGAACCTGGCGTTTGACCCAGTGACTGCGTTGGCGGCTTCCGGCGTCCGCCTGAACCGTCAGGTAGAAACTGAGCCGACGTCCGGTGCGACCGGCCGGGACAGAGCAAGGGACAGGAGGCTGCGGCTGCGACTTCGCAGCAATCACAACCCAGCGAGATGTTCAACGTGTGAAGGTGCTGACGGCGGAGAATTTTTCCTCATTGTCAATACAAGTCGGCGAATAGAAGATCATTGTATATTCCCAAAATTTCTGTGCGTTTTCACTGGTCAATATGGCGGTCACGTTAATATAAATTTGGTAGGACGAACACTTACATCTTCTGAGCTAGCCGCACGACATTCGTAGCGAGGAGATAAACCAAGAAAATCAGTTCGTTACAATAGATTTTTTTTGCTGTACTTCTCTCGGCACTTAGCTCCCCTGCCCTGCGTGCGCTCGGTATATTACTCGTAGTTTTTTTATACCCTTG